>NW_027639194.1:0-54646 GCF_951799975.1 Gobius niger | reverse complement strand
GACTCTCTGACCCTCTGTGTCTCCTCAGGGGCCGGTCCCGGGGCCTCTCTCTCTCTCTCTCTCTGACCCTCTGACCCTCTGTGTCTCCTCAGGGGCCGGTCCCGGGGCCTCTCTCTCTCTCTCTGACCCTCTGACCCTCTGTGTCTCCTCAGGGGCCGGTCCCGGGGCCCCTCTCTCTCTCTCTCTGACCCTCTGACCCTCTGTGTCTCCTCAGGGGCCGGTCCCGGGGCCCCTCTCTCTCTCTCACTGACCCTCTGACCCTCTGTGTCTCCTCAGGGGCCGGTCCCGGGGCCCCTCTCTCTCTCTCACTGACCCTCTGACCCTCTGTGTCTCCTCAGGGGCCGGTCCCGGGGCCTCTCTCTCTCTCTCTCTGACCCTCTGACCCTCTGTGTCTCCTCAGGGGCCGGTCCCGGGGCCCCTCTCTCTCTCTCTCTCTCTGACCCTCTGACCCTCTGTGTCTCCTCAGGGGCCGGTCCCGGGGCCCCTCTCTCTCTCTCACTGACCCTCTGACCCTGTGTCTCCTCAGGGGCCGGTCCCGGGGCCCCTCTCTCTCTCTCTCTCTGACCCTCTGACCCTCTGTGTCTCCTCAGGGGCCGGTCCCGGGGCCCCTCTCTCTCTCTCTCTCTCTGACCCTCTGACCCTGTGTCTCCTCAGGGGCCGGTCCCGGGGGCCTCTCTCTCCCTCTCTGACCCTCTGACCCTCTGTGTCTCCTCAGGGGCCGGTCCCGGGGCCCCTCTCTCTCTCTCTCTCTCTGACCCTCTGACCCTGTGTCTCCTCAGGGGCCGGTCCCGGGGGCCTCTCTCTCCCTCTCTGACCCTCTGACCCTCTGTGTCTCCTCAGGGGCCAGTCCCGGGCCCCTCTCTCTCTCTCTCTGACCCTCTGACCCCGTTGTCTCCTCAGGGGCCGGTCCCGGGGGCCGCTGACTGTCTCCATGAGGAGCAGGGGAAGATGCCGGCTGTGTCCTCTCTGCTGCTGTGGATCTGCTCCGTGTTTGTGCTGACCACGGCCCCCGACGCCCAGGGCCCCGGCCCCGCCCTGCGCATGGGTGAGTCGGCCAATCACAGCGCACCGGGCACTTCAGCCAATCACAGAGCACCGTGCACTTCACTTGGTTATCATCATCTTTGAATAAACCGCTGAGGAGGAGGCGGCTTCAGCGAGTTTAGTCCGTACTCGGGATGAAGTGAAGCAGAGAGATAGTCGTCCCTACTTATTACTAGGCAACGTCAGGCCCGGGGGCCAAATCCGGCCCTCCAGCATAGAACCTTTGGCCCTCAAGATGGTTTAGAGAAATATTATTATACAAATGAGAAGTACTTTAATCGTTTAAGAGTTTAATCTTAACCTCTTACCACCCGCCTAATCATAAAGGCCTGTGTAACAGCTCATTTGAAAGCTAAGACCCACAAAACTGATCGTTTTCCTCGCGTTATTGCTGTGTTGTGTCACCTTTTGTATGTTTTTTTTTTCTTTCTTTTTTTTTCATTTTTGTTGAATTTTTGATGAAAATTTTGTCATTTTTTGTCACATTTTTGTCAAATTTTTGTCACTTTTTTGTTGATTTTTTGTCATTTTTTGTTGAATTTTTGTCACATTTTTATTGAATTTTTGTCACATTTTTATTGAATTTTTGTCACAATTTTGTCAAATTTTTGTCAATTTTTTGTTTAATTTTTGTCACATTTTTGTCACGTTTGTTGCGTTACCTCCTTGTTTTCTTCTCATTTTTTGTGGCTGTTTTGGTGCTTTTTTTCCCAAGAAGCTTTTTGATTCGGGTAAAGCCAAACTGGAGAAAATGGGATGCGTTCAGGTGGGAGTTAAGAGGTTAAATGAGCTCCAGTTGAGAAGCTTTTAGATTTAGGTAAAGCTGAACTGGAGCAGATGTGCTTGTTTAAGGCGGGGGTTCAGTACTGAAAAAATGTGAGAAACTCTGTCAATGACTTCAAACTTTCCAAACAGGAAACACCAAATTAGGTCATGAATGATGCACAGCACTGGCAATGGTAGAAAACACCCCCCCCCCCCCCCCCCAGAAGCTTTTAGATTTGGGTAAAGCCGAGCTGGAGAAAATGTGCTTGGTTAAAGTGGGGGTTAAGAGGTTAATTTATGTGTTTCTCAGACTCAGTGACATTTGGACGTTTTTTTACACAAGGATTTTTTCAGATTTAATCCCTGAAACGAAGAATCATTTTGAGTCTTTTATTCCAAAACTAAACCAGATCCAGAACCCGCCTTTGAAACCGATCTGTCACTAAATAAAAGCACATTTAACTTTATAAACTTTATAAATAAGCGCCTCATTAGTCGTGCTGAACTCTCCCCCTCCTCTGATCCTCATCTCGCTCTGAAGACTTTGACCAGAGTCTTTCAGAAACTTTGTGGATCTTTGTGAACAAATCTTCGTCTTTAATAATTCAGGCGGCGCCGGCTCAGAGTCTGGAACGGCTTTGATTGGGGATCTTTTGTTTGTCTTCGTCTCCGCGGCGACCGAGGGGACCTTTCAGCTGCTCAGCCTGCACACGGAGACATGAAATATAGATGTTTGATCAGAGGGTTCGGCTCCAGTTCTTTCACGTCGTGACTCAGGAAACGAAATAAAGAAGATTAAAGACGTCAGAGAGAAGCAGGAACGTGAGGGGGGAGTTTCACTGCGTCGCTCTCGGTTCTTTAAAGGCGGGATTTAGAATCGATTGACGGAACATTCAGCATTGACTGTAGGTTGACCTCTTAAGGGGGTTGAGGGGGGCGTGAGGTCAGGGCACTTACCACCCGCCTTAACCTCTTACCACCCGCCTTAACCTCTTACCACCCGCCTGAACCAAATGCATTCTGTCCTCTTTGACTGTTATATAGGCCTGTGTGACACCTCATTTGAAAGCTAAGACCCACAAAACTGATCTTTTTCCTCACGTTGTTGCTGTGTTGGGTCACCTTTTGTATGTTTTTTTTTATTTTCTTTTTTGTCACATTTTTGTCACATTTTTTTTCACATTTTTGTTGAATTTTTGTCACATTTTTGTTGAATTTTTGTCACATTTTTGTTGAATTTTTGTCACATTTTTGTTGAATTTTTTTTCACATTTTTTTCACATTTTTTCACATTTTTTTCACATTTTTTTCACATTTTTTTCACATTTTTTTCACATTTTTTTCACATTTTTGTTGAAATTTTGTCACATTTTTGTTGAATTTTTGTCACATTTTTTTCACATTTTTGTTGAATTTTTGTCACATTTTTGTTGCATTTTTTTCACATTTTTGTTGAATTTTTGTCACATTTTTTTCACATTTTTGTTGAATTTTTGTCACATTTTTGTTGAATTTTTTTCACATTTTTGTTGAATTTTTGTCACATTTTTTTCAAATTTTTGTTGAATTTTTTCACATTTTTGTTGAATTTTTTCACATTTTTGTTGAATTTTTGTCACATTTTTTTCACATTTTTGTTGAATTTTTTCACATTTTTGTTGAAATTTTGTCACATTTTTGTTGAATTTTTGTCACATTTTTGTTGAATTTTTTCACATTTTTTTCACATTTTTGTTGAATTTTTGTCACATTTTTGTTGAATTTTTTTCACATTTTTGTTGAATTTTTTCACATTTTTGTTGAATTTTTCACATTTTTGTTGAATTTTTTCACATTTTTGTCGCGTTTACATCCTTGTTTTCTTCTCATTTTTTGTGGCTGTTTTGGTGTTTCTTTCCCCAAGAATCTTTTCGATTAGGTTAAAGCCAAACTGGAGAAAATGTGATCTGTTCAGGTTGGAGTTAAGAGTTTAACGGAGAGCATTTTCTCCAGTTTGGCTTTACCCAAATCTAAAAGCTTCTCGACCGGAGAGCAACAGTGTAACACCTCATTTGAAAGCTAAGACCTACAAGAGTGATTGTAACTTTTTGTCGAGTCGCCACAATTTTTATCCTCTTTTTTTTTTTTTCGCTACTTTTTTTGTGGCTTTTTGTTATGTTTTTGTCACGTTTTTTTCTATCATTTTTTATTATGTTTTTGTGGCCTTTTCATCGCATTTTTCATCACTTTTTAACACATGCTGTTTTTAACCCCTTAACTCCCACCGGTACTGAGCACATTTGCTCCCGTTTGGCTTTACCCCAATCCAAAAGCTTCTGGAAAAAAGGTGAGAAAATAGCAACAAAACTGAGACGAAAACAATGATGGAAATGTGAGAAAAAAGTGAGAAAACATTGACAAAAAAGCGATGGAAAAAAGACAAAAAAAGACAAAAAAAAGACAAAAAATGACAAAAAAATGACAAAAAATGAGACAAAAAATGAGACAAAAAATGACAAAAAATGACAAAAAATGACAAAAAATGACAAAAAATGACAAAAAATGTGACAAAAAATGACAAAAATGTGACAAAAAAATGACAAAAAATGACAAAAATGTGACAAAAATGTGACAAAAAATGACAAAAAAATGACAAAAAAATGACAAAAAATGTGACAAAAAAATGACAAAAAATGTGACAAAAAATGACAAAAATGTGACAAAAAATGACAAAAATGTGACAAAAAAATGACAAAAAATGTGACAAAAAAATTACAAAAATGTGACAAAAAATGACAAAAAATGACAAAAAATGACAAAAATGTGACAAAAAATGACAAAAAATGACAAAAAATGACAAAAAATGACAAAAAATGACAAAAAAAATGACAAAAAAATGACAAAAAATGACAAAACATGACAAAAAATGACAAAAATGTGACAAAAAATGACAAAAAATGACAAAAAATGACAAAAATGTGACAAAAAATGAGACAAAAAATGAGACAAAAAAAGACAAAAAATTGATTTAAAAAAATGACAAAAATGAGTTGATAACCCCCCAAAAACAGATGGAAAACAATCTGATGACGTGAGGAAAAAGATCCATTTAGATGAGTTTTGTAGATCTTAGCTTTCAAATGAGGCGTTACACTGGCCTACAGGATTTGGGTAAAGCTGAACTGGAGAAAATGCTCTTGGTTCAGGCGGGAGTTAAGACGTTAATGTCCATAAACTTTGCAATAAAAGTTGAAAACTGTGAAAGTTTAGCTACGCCGCTCTGTGATAAACACCAAGACTCCACAACAGTGTTTCCTTAACTTTGTGAAAGGAGTGAAACAGCGCCCCCAATTTGACGCTGGTGGTCAAAAAGTGTACTGCATCCATATTTACCATTGAGAATGAATGGAAGAGAGTTAGTTTTAACCACACGTGTTATAAAGGGTGGTTTAAATGTGGCCTGTGACGGTTCACAGAGTACGGACTAAACACGGTGACTCCTCCTCCTCCTGTTCTTCATGTGTTTGTGTAAATGTGCAGCGTGTCTCCTGAACCTCGCGGTAAATAAACAGACGTGACAGAAATACGGCCGGTTTTCGCTGACGGAGCAAAAGCCACCGAACCACATTTACATGCAAATAAGAGTTTATGATTCACGACAAAAACGACAAACACAACGACAAACAGACTCTGCGTCGTCAGGGCAACCGGCTATAAAAACTAACCAATCAGGTCTTTGAGTCCCGGCTCCTGTTGGAATGTTTTAACCTCTTAACTCCCGCCTGAACCAAGAGGATCTTTTTCCTCACATTTTTTTTCCATCATTTTTTTGTTGGGTATTCAACTCATTTTTGTAACTTTTTTGTCATTTTTTCGTCACATTTTCATCACATTTTTGTAATTTTTTTGTAATTTTTCTAATCATTTTTTGTCACATTTTTGTAATTTATCATTTTTTTTATTTTTTTTTGGTCAAATGTTCATCAATTTTCTGTAGTTTTGTAGTATTTTTTTGTCAAATTTTTTGACGTTTTTTTGTCACATTTTTGTCATTTTTTCGTCAATTTTTTTATTTTTTTGTCAATTCTTTATCAAATTTTTTTCATTTTTTTATCACATTTTTGTCATTTTTTGTTATTTTTTATCACATTTTTATCACATTTTTTGTCATTTTTTTGTCAAATTTTTATCACATTTTTGTAGTTTTTGTGTCACATTTTTGCCATTTTTTCGTCTTTTTTTTTTCATTTTTTGTCAATTCTTTATCAATTTTTTTTCTTTTTTTTAATCACATTTTTATCACATTTTTGCCACTTTTTCATCAATTTTTCGTCACATTTTTGTCTAAGTTTTCTCTCTTTTTTGTCACATTTCCATCATTGTTTTCGTCTCAGTTTTGTTGCTTTTTCACAGCTTTTTCCAGAAGCTTTTGGATTGGGGTAAAGCCAAACTGGAGAAAAGGGGCTCGGTTCAGGTGGGACTTAAGGGGTTAAAGTTTGAATGTTTCTCCGCCTCAGAGCTGAAGACCCGCCTCCACTTCCTGGTTTCCACTTCCTGGTTTAACGTTTGTGTTGGTTCCGCAGCCGCCATCTTGGACTCTCAGTCGTCCAGGTGCGGGCGCGGCGAGCGGCTGGCCCTGAATCTGGCCACGGACGCAATCAACGAACAGCTGCAAGGTTCATCACGAGGACGGGTCGAGGTGGACGTGTTCGAACTGCTGAAAGACTCGCAGTACCACACGACGGATACAAGTACGTACTGCAAATACTACTGCAAATACTGCTGCTGAAAGACTCGCAGTACCACACGACGGATACAAGTACGTACTGCAAATACTACTACTACTACTGCAAATACTACTACTGCTGAAAGACTCGCAGTACCACACGACAGATACAAGTACGTACCGCAAATACTACTACTGCTGAAAGACTCGCAGTACCACACGACGGATACAAGTACGTACTACAAATACTACTGCAAATACTACTGCAAATACTACTGCTGAAAGACTCGCAGTACCACACGACGGATACAAGTACGTACTGCAAATACTACTACTATTACTGCAAATACTACTGCTGAAAGACTCGCAGTACCACACTACAGATACAAGTACGTACTGCAAATACTACTACTATTACTGCAAATACTACTGCTGAAAGACTCGCAGTACCACACTACAGATACAAGTACGTACTGCAAATACTACTATTACAACTACTGCAAATACTACTACTACTACTACTACTAATGAATCAGATCTACTTCCTGTTGACTCAGATCTACTTCCTGCTGACTCAGATCTACTTCCTGTTGACTCAGATCTACTTCCTGCTGACTCAGATCTACTTCCTGTTGACTCAGATCTACTTCCTGCTGACTCAGATCTACTTCCTGTTGACTCAGATCTACTTCCTGCTGACTCAGATCTACTTCCTGCTGACTCAGATCTACTTCCTGCTGACTCAGATCTACTTCCTGTTGACTCAGATCTACTTCCTGCTGACTCAGATCTACTTCCTGTTGACTCAGATCTACTTCCTGCTGACTCAGATCTACTTCCTGCTGACTCAGATCTACTTCCTGTTGACTCAGATCTACTTCCTGCTGACTCAGATCTACTTCCTGTTGACTCAGATCTACTTCCTGCTGACTTAGATCTACTTCCTGTTAACTCAGATCTACTTCCTGTTAACTCAGATCTACTTCCTGTTGACTCAGATCTACTTCCTGTTGACTCAGATCTACTTCCTGTTGACTCAGATCTACTTCCTGCTGACTCAGATCTACTTCCTGTTGACTCAGATCTACTTCCTGTTTACTCAGATCTACTTCCTGCTGACTCAGATCTACTTCCTGTTGACTCAGATCTACTTCCTGCTGACTCAGATCTACTTCCTGCTGACTCAGATCTACTTCCTGCTGACTTAGATCTACTTCCTGTTAACTCAGATCTACTTCCTGTTAACTCAGATCTACTTCCTGTTGACTCAGATATACTTCCTGCTGACTCAGATCTACTTCCTGTTGACTCATTTCTACTTCCTGTTGACTCAGATCTACTTCCTGTTGACTCATTTCTACTTCCTGTTGACTCAGATCTACTTCCTGCTGACTCAGATCTACTTCCTGCTGACTCAGATCTACTTCCTGTTGACTCAGATCTACTTCCTGTTGACTCATTTCTACTTCCTGTTGACTCAGATCTACTTCCTGTTGACTCATTTCTACTTCCTGTTGACTCAGATCTACTTCCTGCTGACTCAGATCTACTTCCTGCTGACTCAGATCTACTTCCTGTTAACTCAGATCTACTTCCTGTTGACTCAGATCTACTTCCTGTTAACTCAGATCCACTTCCTGTTGACTTAGATCTACTTCCTGCTTACTCAGATCTACTTCCTGTTGACTCAGATCTACTTCCTGTTGACTCAGATCTACTTCCTGCTGACTCAGATCCACTTCCTGTTGACTCAGATCTACTTCCTGTTAACTCAGATCCACTTCCTGTTGACTTAGATCTACTTCCTGCTTACTCAGATCTACTTCCTGTTGACTCAGATCTACTTCCTGTTAACTCAGATCTACTTCCTGTTGACTTAGATCTACTTCCGGTTGACTCTTATCTACTTCCTGCTTACTCAGATCTACTTCCTGTTGACTCAGATCTATTTCCTGTTAACTCAGATCTACTTCCTGTTAACTCAGATCTACTTCCTGCTTACTCAGATCCACTTCCTGCTGACTGTACGAACCCTCACTCTCTGTTTCTGTCTCAGTGTGTCAGATTCTACCAAAGGGCGTGGTCTCGGTGATTGGCCCCGCCTCCAGCCCCGCCTCCGGATCCACCGTGAGCCACATCTGCGGCGAGAAGGAGGTTCGTCCACTCACCACCTTTAAGATTTAGTTTACAGATGGAGTTTGCAGCAGCTCATTTGAAAGCTAAGACCTACAAAGATGGGTCTAAGCGTTTCCAGACTGACGAGTGCTTCCTGTGGTTTTCTCAGATTCCTCACGTGAAGATCGGCCCCGAGGAGACGCCGAAGCTTCCGTACCTGCGCTTCGCCTCCGTCTCGCTTTACCCGAGTAACGAGGACCTGAGCCGGGCCGTGTCGGCCGTGCTGCGCTCGCTCAGCTTCCCCACGGCCAGCCTGATCTGCGCCAAGGCCGAGTGTGAGTGTGGGCGCGATACCAGGGCTGAACTGGGCTAAACCGGGCTAAACTGGGCTAAACCGGGGTAAAGCCTGATCTGCGCCAAGGCCGAGTGTGAGTGTGAACGCGATACCAGGGCTGAGCCGGGCTGAACCGGGCTGAGCTGGGCTGAACCGGGGTAAACTGGGCTAAAGCCTGATCTGTGCCAAGGCAGAGGTTAAGTGTGAGCGCGATACCAGGGCTAAACTAGGCTAAACCAGGCTAAAGCCCGAGTTGAGTTGGGGGTAGGCGCTCATAAGCTTTTGCTTCAGCCAACTCCTTTTGAGCAAAATGTTTGCTCAAAAAAATTAAATAAATAAATAAACTAGAAATGCAATGGCTGCCATTGCGATTGACTGCGGAAATGCGGCAAGCGAATGCAGAAATTGCATAAACTCTTCAAATTGCATAATGAAATTTGCATAAACTGGTAAAATGCATAAATGTCATGTTGCATAAACTGTATAAACTGCATAAAGTGGTAAAATGCATGAATGGGTTAATTTGCATAAATTATGTAAATTGCATAAACTCTTTAAAATTCTTAAATCCTAAATGGAATAAACTCTTAAGTTGCATAAACTGGTTAAATCCCATAAAGACGTTACTTTGCATAAATTGTTAATATTGCATACACTTTTATATTCCATAAACTGGTCAAACTGTTGAAATGGCCTCAGTGCTTGATTGGCAGAAGCACAAATGGCTGAAAGTCCTGGAGTCGCCCCATTGGCTGGATTCCCCCCATACACACCAATGCAAACATTTCAAACTCTCGTATAAAAAAACTGGAAAACTGCAGAAGGACAATTTTTTCTCAAAACCCACAAGTTGCAGAAGCTGAACATGCACAAAGTGCAGAAATTGCATAAAATGCAGAAAAAAGTGCAGAAAAGCATGGATTTGCGGCAGCCCCATTATAAGTCAATGGGAAAAATCTCCGACATTTTGGCCGATTGCGGAAAAACCGTAAGTTGCAGAAGTCCCAAAAGTAATAGCACCTTCTCCTCAACATGCGGAACATTTTGATGCATAACTTGCATAAATTGCACAAAGCATGAAGGTGCTGAAAGCTCTAGAAAATCGGGAAAAAGATGGAAGAGGAATAATAATAAAGAACATGAAAACCAATAATTGACTGCGGAAGAATTCCACAGTCAATCAATAAAGCCTGATCTGCGTCAAGGCCGAGGGTGAGTGTGGGCGCGATGCTAGGGCTAAACCGGACTGAACCGGGCTGAAAGGAACAGGCCACCGTTTTTCCATACTGAGATATGTTCTTACCCTATGGCTCGGTTCCACCTACCCTACTCTACTCTACCCTGCTCTACTTTGCCTGCATTTGAAATGTTTCCACCAGCCCACTTTACAGTTAACTAGTACTGTTTTTAGTACCTGCTTGGCCCTGGTACTAACCAGGCCAAGCAGGTACTGTTTCCAATGGATACAGTCAAAAGCAAAGCCATATCCATGGATACACCCTGGTAACCATGGATACAGTATCAGATTCTACAGAATAGTGGAAACACAACCAGGCCAAGTAGAGTAGAGAAGGGTAGGGCTGGTGGAAACGAGCCATTAGCTGTGACGAGTTCTTTAGGACCTGTCTGATCTTCAGTCACGTAAACACAGACGGCGTTAGCATTTAGCCTCTCCCTCTCTCCTCTATAGCTCCAAAACAGGTCAAGATAGAAGCTACCGAGCTCTTCCACGTTTTCCCTATTTAAATATGGTTACGTGAAGTGTTCCACTACAAAGTATAATTACACACAATTAAACAATGTGGATTTTCTAAGCGGATAAAAGGGGGAACTATATTGTAAGGCGCAATAATACCTGGAGGAGTTCGAAATCCGTGCAGTAATCTTCACTTTACTGTGCGGTCCTAAAGAACTCGTCACAGCTCAGGTAAGAACATATCTCAGTGTGGAAAAAACACTGGCCTGTTCCTTTAAACCTGATCTGTGCTGATACTATGACCCACCTTTAGCTAAACCGGGCTTCAGTTGTTTTATGGATGTTTGAGAAAGTGGCTAAAGCTTTAATGAACTGGAGCCGTTCAGGTCTTTAACTTTACTGCCGTGGATGTTTTATAGGGTTTTCCTTCTTTCTGCTCCTTTTCGCTCATGACATTTATGTTAAACATTAAGGTTATTGCTGCTTTTTACTTAACTGAATGAAATAAAAATGAAGTGCAGATAATAAACCTGGGCAGCTCCGTCTCTAACTCTATGACCTTAGCTCTATGAGGAAAAGCCCGGTACAGACGCCTCTCTCTATGTGGAAAAGCCCGGTACAGACGCCTCTCTCTGTGTGGAAAAGCCCGGTACAGACGCCTCTCTCTGAAGTCTCTTAATGTTTATATTAAACTATGACCTTAGCTCTATGAGGAAAAGCCCGGTACAGACGCCTCTCTGACGTCACTTCCTGTTTATATTAAACTATGACCTTAGCTCTATGTGGAAAAGCCCGGTACAGACGCCTCTCTCTATGAGGAAGAGCCCGGTACAGACGCCTCTCTCTGAAGTCTCTTAATGTTTATATTAAACTATGACCTTAGCTCTATGAGGAAAAGCCCGGTACAGACGCCTCTCTGAGTCTCCTGTTTATATTAAACTATGACCTTAGCTCTATGAGGAAAAGCCCGGTACAGACGCCTCTCTCTGACGTCACTTCCTGTTTATATTAAACTATAACCTTAGCTCTATGAGGAAAAGCCCGGTACAGACGCCTCTCTATGAGGAAAAGCCCGGTACAGACGCCTCTCTCTGAGTCTCCTCCTGTTTATATTAAACTATGACCTTAGCTCTATGAGGAAAAGCCCGGTACAGACGCCTCTCTCTATGAGGAAAAGCCCGGTACAGACGCCTCTCTCTGAGTCTCCTCCTGTTTATATTAAACTATGACCTTAGCTCTATGTGGAAAAGCCCGGTACAGACGCCTCTCTCTATGTGGAAAAGCCCGGTACAGACGCCTCTCTCTGAAGTCTCTTAATGTTTATATTAAACTATGACCTTAGCTCTATGAGGAAAAGCCCGGTACAGACGCCTCTCTCTGACGTCACTTCCTGTTTATATTAAACTATGACCTTAGCTCTATGAGGAAAAGCCCGGTACAGACGCCTCTCTCTGACGTCACTTCCTGTTTATATTAAACTATAACCTTAGCTCTATGAGGAAAAGCCCGGTACAGACGCCTCTCTCTATGTGGAAAAGCCCGGTACAGACGCCTCTCTGACGTCACCTCCTGTTTATATTAAACTATGACCTTAGCTCTATGAGGAAAAGCCCGGTACAGACGCCTCTCTCTATGAGGAAAAGCCCGGTACAGACGCCTCTCTCTGAGTCTCCTCCTGTTTATATTAAACTATGACCTTAGCTCTATGTGGAAAAGCCCGGTACAGACGCCTCTCTCTATGTGGAAAAGCCCGGTACAGACGCCTCTCTCTGAAGTCTCTTAATGTTTATATTAAACTATGACCTTAGCTCTATGAGGAAAAGCCCGGTACAGACGCCTCTCTGAGTCTCCTGTTTATATTAAACTATGACCTTAGCTCTATGAGGAAAAGCCCGGTACAGACGCCTCTCTGAGTCTCCTGTTTATATTAAACTATGACCTTAGCTCTATGAGGAAAAGCCCGGTACAGACGCCTCTCTCTGACGTCACTTCCTGTTTATATTAAACTATGACCTTAGCTCTATGAGGAAAAGCCCGGTACAGACGCCTCTCTCTGACGTCACTTCCTGTTTATATTAAACTATAACCTTAGCTCTATGAGGAAAAGCCCGGTACAGACGCCTCTCTCTATGTGGAAAAGCCCGGTACAGACGCCTCTCTGACGTCACTTCCTGTTTATATTAAACTATGACCTTAGCTCTATGTGGAAAAGCCCGGTACAGACGCCTCTCTCTATGAGGAAAAGCCCGGTACAGACGCCTCTCTCTATGTGGAAAAGCCCGGTACAGACGCCTCTCTCTGACGTCACTTCCTGTTTCGGACCAGGCCTGCTGCGATTGGAGGAGCTGGTGCGGCACTTCCTGATCTCCCGGGAGACGCTGTCGGTGCGAATGTTGGACGAGTCTCTGGACCCGACGCCGCAGCTCAAGGAAATCCGCGACGACAAGGTGGCCACGATCATCATCGACGCCAACGCCTCGCTGTCCTACGCCATCCTGCGCAAGGTACTCCCCCTACTGTCCTATACAGGTACTCCCCCTACTGTGAAACACAAGGTACTCCCCCTACTGTCCTATACAGGTACTCCCCCTACTGTCTTATACAGGTACTCCCCCTACTGTAAAACACAAGGTACTCCCCCCACTGTCCTATACAGGTACTCCCCCTACTGTCCTACGCCATCCTGCGCAAGGTACTCCCCCTACTGTCTTATACAGGTACTCCCCCTACTGTCTTATACAGGTACTCCCCCTACTGTCCTACACAGGTACTCCCCCTACTGTGCTATACAGGTACTCCCCCTACTGTGAAACACAAGGTACTCCCCCTACTGTCTGATACAGGTACTCCCTCTACTGCCCTACACACGTACTCCCCCTACTGTCTTATACAGGTACTCCCCCTACTGCCCTACACAGGTACTCCCCCTACTGCCCTACACAGGTACTCCCCCTACTGCCCTACACAGGTACTCCCCCTACTGCCCTACACAGGTACTCCCCCTACTGCCCTACACAGGTACTCCCCCTACTGCCCTACACAGGTACTCCCCCTACTGTGAAACACAAGGTACTACAACACTCTCACGCCCCTGATGTCGTTATCGTGATGTCACTCTAACTCGCGGCTCATAAATCCGGAGTGTAACCGGAGCGGCTGAGGCCGAGTTACGGCGTCTTATGCTCACTCCTCCCCGTTTACCAGAATGACCACGGCCGTGGGGCAATTCATGGTGGATTTACAGGCTCCTCCTCCCCAGCTCTGATGAAGCATGTTCCTAAAAAGGGCATAAAGGCGGGATTTTCACCGTAGACTCGGCCCTTGTGTGACGTGTAGCTCGCGCTGCTCCAATGCTAACAGTCCGAGCCTCATTACGGACGAGATTTAAAAAAATCATATTACGAAAACCAGCCTGGTTTCATATATTGTGATTAACCCAGCGTTATCTCAGGAGGAAGATCAGCCGAGTCTAGTGTTGAAACAATTGAAACCAGGCTTTAAAGTAGTTTTTAACGTGTCTAAAGTCCAATGCTTTTCAATGGGGGCCTAGCGGCGATATGGAGGTACTGCAGCAACGGTGGAGCAATGGCGGCCCCCACGTTTGTGGTCAAAAAGCAGTGCAGCCAGCGGCCATTGGCTCCGACTCATCCGGGAAAATATTTATAAACGGACGTTCTGATCAGACGTGAGGAGGAAACGAGCCGGAGCTTTAGTAAAGTCAGTAAAAACAAACTCTTTCGTTTTGCTGATTTCAGATTCTGCCTGAAATCCTCGGAGGAACTAACATGTCACAAAGTAAAAGCACATTTAAACCAGAACTGAAAAAAACCCACAATGACAGAAAACTCGGCAGGAAAAGTTTCTCCGTGTTTTGATCCTTGTTTGTTTGGTTTGTGTTTTCAGGCGAAGGAGCTCGGCATGACGTCAGCCTTCTACAAATACATCCTCACCACCATGGTAAGACCCGGACCGGACCACGGTCAGACCCGGACTGGACTCTCACAAGACCCGGACCGGACTCTAGTCAGACCCGGACCGGATCACAGTAAGACCCGGACCGGACTCTAGTGAGACCCGGACCGGACTATAGTAAGACCCGGACCGGACTCTAGTAAGACCCGGACCGGATTCTAACAAGACCCGGACCGGACTATAGTCAGACCCGGACCCTCCTGTAAGATCCGGACCGGACTATGGTCAGACCCGGACCGGACACTTGTAAGACCCGGACCGGAGTCTAACAAGACCCGGACCGGAGTCTAGTAAGACCCGGACCGGACACTAGTAAGACCCGGACCGGATCACAGTAAGACCCGGACCGGACTCTAGTGAGACCCGGACCGGACTATAGTAAGACCCGGACCGGACTCTAGTAAGACCCGGACCGGATTCTAACAAGACACGGACCGGACTCTAGTGAGACCCGGACCGGACTATAGTCAGACCCGGACCCTCCTGTAAGATCCGGACCGGACTATGGTCAGACCCGGACCGGACACTTGTAAGACCCGGACCGGAGTCTAACAAGACCCGGACCGGAGTCTAGTAAGACCCGGACCGGACACTAGTAAGACCCGGACCGGAGTCTAACAAGACCCGGACCGGACTCTGGTAAGACCCGGACCGGACTCTAGTAAGACCCGGACCGGAGTCTAACAAGACCCGGACCGGACTCTAGTAAGACCCGGACCGGACACTAGTAAGACCCGGACCGGAGTCTAACAAGACCCGGACCGGACTCTGGTAAGACCCGGACCGGACTCTAACAAGACCCGGACCGGACTCTGGTAAGACCCGGACCGGAGTCTAGTAAGACCCGGACCGGACACTAGTAAGACCCGGACCGGAGTCTAACAAGACCCGGACCGGAATCTGGTAAGACCCGGACCGGACTCTAACAAGACCCGGACCGGACTCTGGTAAGACCCGGACCGGACTCTAACAAGACCCGGACCGGACTCTGGTAAGACCCGGACCGGACTCTAACAAGACCCGGACCGGACTCTAGTCAGACCCGGACCGGACTCTAGTAAGACCCGGACCGGACTCTAGTAAGACCCGGACCGGACTCTAACAAGACCCGGACCGGACTCTGGTAAGACCCGGACCGGACTCTAACAAGACCCGGACCGGACTCTAGTAAGACCCGGACCGGACTCTAGTCAGACCCGGACCGGACTCTGGTCAGACCCGGACCGGAGTCTAACAAGACCCGGACCGGACTCTAGTCAGACCCGGACCGGACTCTAGTAAGTCCCGGACCGGACTCTAGTCAGACCCGGACCGGACTCTGGTCAGACCCGGACCGGAGTCTAACAAGACCCGGACCGGACTCTAGTAAGACCCGGACCGGACTCTAGTAAGACCCGGACCGGACTCTAGTAAGTCCCGGACCGGACTCTAGTCAGACCCGGACCGGACTCTGGTCAGACCCGGACCGGAGTCTAACAAGACCCGGACCGGACTCTAGTCAGACCCGGACCGGACTCTAGCAAGACCCGGACCGGACTTTAACAAGGAGTAAGACCCGGACCGGACTAGTAAGACCCGGACTCTAGTAAAACCCGGACCGGACACTAGTAAGACCCGGACCGGACTCTGGTCAGACCCGGACCGGAGTCTAACAAGACCCGGACCGGACTCTAGTCAGACCCGGACCGGACTCTAGTAAGACCCGGACCGGACTCTAGTCAGACCCGGACCGGACTGAAGTAACACCCGGACCGGACTCCAGTCAGACCCGGACCGGACACTAGTCAGACCCAGACCGGACACTAGTAAGACCCGGACCGGACTCTATTAAGACCCGGACCGGACTCCAGTCAGACTCGGACTGGAGGACACAGCCCATGGAGGGGCGCGTGATCCACAGGAAATGACGTCACCTTCGCAGGACAAAGCTCAGACTCCCTGATCTTAAAGGGACGGTGATGTGTTTCCCTCAGACTCACCCTGATCTTAAAGGGACGGTGATGTGTTTCCCTCAGACTCACCCTGATCTTAAAGGGACGGTGATGTGTTTCCCTCAGACCGTTTCACCACAGTCGCCTCTGAAATCCTGCCCTGTCCCTTTAACAGCTTCACACAGAAGCCGCTGGTCACGTGACTCTCCCTCTTTGATCAAACCCCTCTGGTTCTCACGTGGGGTTCGCTCTTCGTCGTGTTTCTGACGTCATCCTCAAAGCGTGACGCGTTTCCCCGTCTCCGCGCCTCGTAGACGCCGCCGCGGCTTCGACCGTTGCCCGGGCGACGGCGAGGACGGGAAGGAGACGGGACACAGAGGACGCGGGAGACGAGGACGTGACCCACAGACAGAGGAGCCTTTATGACGTCACCAGAACCGCCCAGAGCTTCCGCCTCCCGTCCCGGACGAGCCCCACGTTCGGGACGACGAAGACCCAGAAAAACAAAACATCAGTTAGACAAAGTGCGGCCGACACAGGGGGCGAGGTGGGTCATGGAGGAGGGAGGGGGGGGGGGGGCGGGTCATGTGTCCGACCTGGAAGAACACAGAAGCTCCACCGGTCTGGCCTCTCAATTTAAACTCTCCTTGACCTCTAACCCCCCGCCTTACTGAGCTTTACCCAACGGGCTCAACCCCTTAACTCCCACCTGGACCGAGCACATTTTCTCCAGTTTGGCTTTACCCCAATCCAAAAGCTTCTGGACAAAAGGTGTGAAAATAGCGACAAAACTGAGACGAAAACAATGATGGGAATGTGACAAAAAAGTGAGAAAACATTGACAAAAAAAGGGCGAAAAATGGCTAAAAAAGTTACAAAAATGAGTTTAATCCCCAACAAAAAAATGATGGAAAAAAAATGTGATGACGTGAGGAAAAAGATCCTCTCGGTTCAGGCGGGAGTTAAGAGGTTAATTTTAAACCTCTCAGAGACTCGGACACTTTTGTTTCCTCCAAGTCCACGTTTGCAAAGGTTTTTGTCGTCGAAAAGCACCTGAACAGTTTCTACAAGTCTGGACCCACTGATGCTTTAACCTCTTAACTCCCGCCTGAACCGAGAGGATCTTTTTCCTCACGTCATCACATTTTTGTGTCTTTTTTTTGTCATTTTTTTGGCTTTTTTTAATCATTTTTTTTGTTATTTTTTATTATTTTTTGTCATTTTTTTTGTCTTTTTTAAATATTTATTTTTGTTATTTTTTTGTCAATTTTTTGTCAATTTTTTGTAATTTTTTTGTCCATTTTTTTGTCTTTTTTTAATCAATTTTTTGTCATTTTTTGGCTTTTTTTTTGCTTTTTTTAATCATTTTTTTATCAATGTTTTCTCACTTTTTTCTCACATTTCCATCATTGTTTTCGTCTCAGTTTCGTTGCTATTTTCTCACCTTTTTTCCAGAAGCTTTTGGATTGGGGTAAAGCCAAACTGGAGAAAATGTGCTCGGTTCAGGCGGGAGTTAAGAGGTTAAAGAAAAAGTCCAAATGTTCCCCTCCAGGATGGGTTTGAGCCCGAATGATCCTGGAGCACATTTTCTCCAGTTTGGCTTTGCCCCAATCCAAAAGCTTCTGGGAAAAAGCTGAAAACAATGATGGAAATGTGACAAAAAAGTGAGAAAACATTGACAAATATTTGATTTAAAAAAATTACGAAAAAAAGAAAAAATGTGCGTAAAAAATTGACAAAAATGTGATTAAAATTAAAAAAATAAAAAAAAAATAAAAAAATGACAAAATGACCAAAAATTGACAATACATGACAAAAATGTGAAAAAAAATTGATAAAAAATCGACCAAAATATTAGAAAAATGTGACAAAAATGAGTTGAATCCCCAACAAAAAAATGATGGAAAAAGACCCTCTCGGTTCAGGCGGGAGTTCAGAGTTTTACTGTTTCTCTCTCGTATCAGCACCGGCTCCGACTGAAGAACTGATGATCTGGAGTCAGACCTGGACCGAACATCTCTTAAACCAGCTCTGAATCCGTGTTTCCTTCTCCCAGACTCTGGTTGTGTGGAGCGCGTTCCTCGTTACGTGTTTGTGTTTCAGCGCGAGCGGCGTCTGTAATCACAGCGGGGGCTCCGTCTCCGCCGCGTTTACCGCCTTTATTTATTCATTCAAGTGTTTGTTTGTGTGTGTCAGCCGAGGCCCGCCCCTCCCCCACACAGACCCCGCCCCTCCCCCACACAGACCCCCCCCCCCCTCCACACAGACCCCCCCCCTCCCCCACACAGACCCCCTCGGCGTTTCTCCCCGACTCTGTGAAGGCCTGTGATGTTAAAGGGAAGTTTCACGAGCCTCCGACATCACAGCTCCTTTAACCCCCGCCCGAACCCAGCGCCTTTTCACCAGGAGGGGGAGGGAGGGAGGGCGGGGAGTTCAGCTTCCCGATGTTCTGTTGCAGTGTTGGGTCACCTTTTGTAAGTTTTATTATTTTATTTTTTTTGTCACATTTTTGTTGAATTTTTGTCATTTTTGTTGAATTTTTGTCATTTTTGTTGAATTTTTTTCATTTTTTTGTTGAATTTTTTTCATTTTTTGTTGAATTTTTGTTGATTTTTTTGTTGATTTTTTGTCACATTTTTTGTTGAATTTTTGTTGAATTTTTGTCATTTTTTTGTTGAATTTTTGTTGAATTTTTGTCATTTTTTTGAGTTTTTGTCACATTTTTGTTGAATTTTTTTCATTTTTTTGTTGAATTTTTTTCATTTTTTTGTTGAATTTTTTTCATTTTTTGTTGAATTTTTGTTGAATTTTTGTCATTTTTTTGTTGAATTTTTGTTGAATTTTTGTTGAATTTTTGTCATTTTTGTTGAATTTTTGTCATTTTTGTTGAATTTTTGTCATTTTTGTTGAATTTTTGTCATTTTTGTTGAATTTTTGTCATGTTTTTGAGTTTTTGTCATTTTTTTGTTGAATTTTTGTTGAATTTTTGTCATTTTTTTGAGTTTTTGTCACATTTTTGTTGAATTTTTGTCATTTTTTTGTTGAATTTTTTTCATTTTTTTGTTGAATTTTTTTCATTTTTTGTTGAATTTTTGTTGAATTTTTGTCATTTTTTTGAGTTTTTGTCACATTTTTGTTGAATTTTTGTCATTTTTTTGTTGAATTTTTGTTGAATTTTTGTTGAATTTTTGTCATTTTTGTTGAATTTTTGTCATTTTTGTTGAATTTTTGTCATTTTTGTTGAATTTTTGTCATTTTTGTTGAATTTTTGTCATGTTTTTGAGTTTTTGTCATTTTTTTGTTGAATTTTTGTCACTTTTTTGTCTCGTTTTTATTGAGTTTGTTGCGTTTACATCCTTGTTTTCTTCTCATTTTTTGTGGCTGTTTTGGTGCTTTTTTCCCAAGAAGCTTTTTGATTCGGGTAAAGCCAAACTGGAGAAAATGGGATCCGTTCAGGTGGGAGTTTAGAGATTAAACCCAACACGTTCTCAACGCGGCAACAACGAGAGGAAAAACGATCCATTTTGATGAGGTCTTAGCTTTCAAATGTGTTAAAGCAGCGCTCAGTAACTTGTTTACCTTCATAAACCCTCCTGTCGTCCCTGTGGGGGTGATACAAGTGTTAAAGGGATGACTGGAGGGTCTTTCATCGCCCCCTGGTGTCTCCGGCCAGAAAACCACACTTGCAACTCGACTGCCACCGGACCGGAGTCACCAATACACACTAATGGAATCAGGAAGAAGAAGCTAACAGGCTAACGGGTGAAGCTAACGGGTGAAGCTAACTGCGGGCTAGCGTCACTTTAAACAGTATTTACAGTTCTGTCAGTGCAGGATTTACTCTCACGGGGAATTAATGAGGAAAAAACACAACATGTACAACAGCTGCAGTGGCGCTGACGGCCTCTAGGGGCAGGAGTGACTTACACTGCTTTAAGGCGAGACTCTGCAGGTGAATGGGGAAAAAATGTATATTTACTGATGTCAATTTGAAGCTGTTGCTGTCGATCACTGGCATAAATGTGAGAATAAATACATTGCAAGTTTTCTGTCATTTTATCTTTTCATATAAGAACAAGGTGTTTTATGCCTAAAAATGCCCCAAATTTCCCATATTTTCGGCGACGAAATCTGAATAATGGACAGAGCTACATTCAAATTTATGGTTTTATTTTATTGATGAATGAGTTACCAAGACTTTCTCACAGGGGATTTAGGATTTCTTGTTTAGTTTTAGTGGACAATTTTGTAAAAATGTAATGTTCGCCTCATTTTTTTGACATTCAAAGCTCAATAAATGGGGCTTAAGGGATTAAATAATAAAAAATCCCTCTGAAAAAATCTTCCAAATATTGTTCAGTCCAAGGCTGGAAAATGTGAAGTCTTTAGGTCCGACTGACGTGGACATAGTGTCGCCACAATGACAGAAAAATGTGTTTGGAGAAAAAGGCCCTTGAAATGGGGGAACTTTGAATCAGCGCAATATTTAAACATGTTATTGTGAAGATTAGGCATATTTTCTGTTTCTGGGTGAAAGTTTATATGTTCAGAGACAGATTTGGCCCAAAACCTGAAAACTGAAAAAATAGAGTTTTGCCTGTAGTGTCTCCCCTTAAGAACTACTGCATTAGAGAAAAGAACTGGATTTGTTGGACTTATGACGATCAGAAACAGTTTAGCTCCGCTCTCTGACCTGCTGAATGTTTCCTCTGATCTGCTGAATGTTTCCTGAATGTTCCCTGAATGTTTCCTGGATGTTTCCTCTGCAGGACTTCCCTCTGCTGCGTCTGGACGACGTGGTGGACGATCACTCCAACATCGTGGGCTTCTCTCTGCTGAACAGGACTCACCCTCTGCAGCAGGAGTTCAGCGGGAGCCTCAGGCTGTCGTGGAGAGAGGGCTGCGCTCAGAGCCACGGCCCCGGGCCCTCGGTGAGTACCACCGCAGAGGGACCACAGAGGGACCACAGAGGGACCACAGACATAAACATACGTCACAAATTGATAATCTAGTTATTCTCACACGAGCGACTCACGACGACCTTTACTTTATGGATCTGGACATTTATTTTGAGATTCACGTCATGGCAAAACCTTTTCACTGTGTTTCCAGTCATTTAGAACGAAAGCTGCTGTTGTTGTTGTTGTTGTTGTTGTTGTTACAAAATACATTTTCAGTGTTCTGTAACAGGATACATGTTTAAAGTGTTCTCCACTTGAATAGAAAGATTTCATGTTTCTTTTTTGAAACATTAAAACTCGCAGACATCTAAACATTGACCAATATACAATGTTTTCTGCAGCGTCACATTTAACCTCTTAACTCCCGCCTGAACCGAGAGGATCTTTTTCCTCACGTCATCACATTTTTTCCCATCATTGTTTTGTTGGGTATTCAACTCATTTTGGTAACTTATAGTCATTTTTTTTGTCATTTTTTTTATCACATTTTTATCATTTTTTTGTCTTTTTTTTATCACATTTTTATAATTTTTTTTATCATTTTTTTTAATCATTTTTTTTAATCATTTTTTATCACATTTTTATAATTTTTTTTGTCTTTTTTTTTGGTCTTTTTTTGTCATTTTTTGTCGTTTTTTTTGTCATTTTTTTGTCATTTTTTCGTCCATTTTTTTGTCATTTTTTTTTTCATTTTTTGTCACTTTTTTGTCATTTTTTTGTCTTTTTTTTTTTTCATTTTTTGTCACTTTTTTGTCATTTTTTTGTCATTTTTTTTTTCATTTTTTGTCATTTTTTTGTCATTTTTTCGTCCATTTTTTTTTCATTTTTTTTTCATTTTTTTTTTCATTTTTTGTCACTTTTTTGTCATTTTTTTGGCCATTTCTCGTGACATTTTTGGCACTTTTTCAGCAATTTTTCGTCACTTTTTGTCAATGTCTTCTCGCTTTTTTGTCCCATTTCCATCATTGTTTTCGTCTCACCTTTTCTCCAGAAGCTTTTGGATTGGGGTAAAGCCAAACTGGAGAAAACGTGCTCGGTTCAGGCGGGAGTTAAGGGGTTAAACTGTAATGTGACTGGGAGCTGTCCGCGGTGCTGAAGCCGCTCCTCCGTCTCTCCCGTGATACGGATCTAAATCTGCTGGTGGTGAGTCGGCGCTGACGGATGAGCGCGGTGCGTTCAGGCGTCGCCGGCCTGACGGCGGCCGATAAGGCGAGACGGATGACTCTGAGTCCGCACTTTAGATCTGCATAAACGTCTGCACGGGAAATGACACGGCGAAGAAACGTTTCATTAACGCGTCGCTCGACGTTTACTGTTATTTATGACGAACGCCAAACAGAGGAGGTGATTCAGTCAGGATTAAACCTGGAGACGCTGCAGAGGAGAGACATTAAGCATCACTGAGGAGCTTCTGCTGTGTTTAACCTCACCCGCCTGAACGCATTCTGTCCTCTTCGGCCGTTATATAGGCCTGTGTAGCACCTCATTTGAAAGCTAAGACCCACAAAACTGATCTTTTTCCTCACGTTGTTGCAGTGTTGGGTCACCTTTTGTATGTTTTTTTTTTTTTAATTTTTGTCACATTTTTGTTGAATTTTTGTTAAATTTTTTTTTCATTTTTGTTAAATTTTTGTTGTTTTTTTGTCATTTTTTTGTTGAATTTTTATCATTTTTTGTTGGATTTTTGTTGTTTTTTTGTCATTTTTTTGTTGAATTTTTGTTGATTTTTTGTCATTTTTTTGTTGATTTTTTGTTTATTTTTTGTTGAATTTTTCTTTTCATTTTTTTGTAGATTTTTGTCACTTTTTTATTTTTTATTTTTTTTGTTGAATTTTTGTTGATTTTTCTTTTCATTTTTTTGTTGATTTTTTGTCATTTTTTGTCATTTTTTGTCACATTTTTGTTGAATTTTTGTCACATTTTTGTCGCGTTCACATCCTTGTTTTCTTCTCATTTTTTGTGGCTGTTTTGATGCTTTTTTTCCCCAAGAAGCTTTTTGATTTGGGTAAAGCCAAACTGGAGAAAATGGGACGCGGCAACAACGAGAGGAAAAACGATCCATTATGATGAGCTTTGAAGGTCTTAGCTTTCAAATGAGGCGTTTCACTGGACTATAGGCAGTCACTTTTTTAGATTAGGGTAAAGCTGATACAAAGATCAGAGAGGAAATACACTTAGAGGTTTAAGTTTTCTTTGCACTCACAGATCTGCTCATTTCAGGACCACGGACAGCGACGGGGCTGATGTTCTAACACTCTGGACCAGTTTGTTTTTCTCTTTTGGGGGAAAAAAATAAATAAAAAAATGGGGCAAAAATACAAAGTTGGAGCGAAATGGGGGAAAGAAAATGGGAAATAAAAAAAAATAAAAAAATAAAAAAAACAAGAACCAGAGACTTTTCCAAGATCTTATCAAATCTGCTGTTTGGAAAATATGCAAAAATACAATATGGAGTCTAACTTCAATGTAAAGAAATAGGGGGGAAAATTGGGGGGAAAACATTGGGGGGGGGGAGGACAAGATTTGTGGTGGGAATGGGAAACGGAAAATAGTAAAAAAGAAAAAAAAAGAAAAATGATAAGAAAGAAAAAAATAAGAAAGAAAAAAATAGAAAGTACAAATTTAGCATTTTTTGGGGAGGAAATAGGGGGGAAAACGATGTATTTGGGGGAAAAGTAATACAAAATAAATAGAAATAAATGGTGAAAACTATGTATTATTTGTAAACAATTTGAGAAAATTTAAAATTTGGTCAAAATTGGGAAAAAGAGAAAAAAAATCCTTAAAATATGGGGAAACATAGGGAGGAAATAGAGCGTGAGTTAGAGGTTGAAATGTTCTTCACACACACAAGTCTGTTCATTTCAGGACCACGGACAGCGACGGGGCTGATGTTCAAACACTCTGGACCAGTTTGTTTTTCTCTTGGACTGAATCACATCCTGCCCTGATCTTCAACGTGTGGAACTGAACCACTTTGGGGTTTTGGGGGAAACACTGTGAAAAAATAAATTAAAACATGGGGCAAGAAAACAAACTTGGAGCGAAATGGGGAAAAGAAATTGGGAAATATTTTGGGGGAAAATTGTGAAGAAAAAAAAAAACAAGAACCAGAGACTTTCACAAGATCTTATCAAAACAGCTGTTTGGAAAATGTGCAAAAATACAAAATGGAGTTTATCTCCAATGTGAAGAAATAGGGGGGGGGGGGGGGGGGGGGAATTGGGGGAAGAGGACAATATTTGTGGTGGGAATGGGAAACGAAAAATGGTTAAAAAAAATGGTGATAATAAATAAGAAAGAAAAAACTTTGCCATTTTTTTGGGGGAAAAATAATTTAAAAAAAGAAAGAAAAATAAATGGTGAAAACTATTTATTATTTGTAAACAATTTGAGAAAATTTTAAATTTGGTCAAAATTGGGAAAAAGAGAAAAAAAAATCCTTAAAATATGGGGAAAAATAGGGAGGAAATAAAGCGTGAGTTAGAGGTTGAAATGTTCTTCACACACAGAAGTCTGTTCATTTCAGGACCATGGACAGCGACAGGACTGATGTTCTAACACTCTGGACCAGTTTGTTTTTCTCTTGGACTGAATCACATCCTGCCCTGATCTTCAACGTGTGGAAACACTGTGAAAAAATTAATTAAAACATGGGGCAAGAATACAAACTTGGAGCGAAATGGGGGAAAGAAATTGGGAAATATTTTGGGGGGAAATTGTGAAAAAAAAAAAAAAAAAAAAAAAAAAACAAGAACCAGAGACTTTTCCAAGATCTTATCAAAACTGCTGTTTGGAAAATGTGCAAAAATACTAAATGGAGTTTATCTCCAATGTGAAGAAATAGGGGGTATAATTGGGGGAAGAGGACAATATTTGTGGTGGGAATGGGAAACGAAAAATTGTTAAAAAAAATTGTGATAATAAATAAGAAAGAAAAAACTTTGCAATTTTTTTGGGGGAAAAATAATTTAAAAAAAGAAAGACAAATAAATGGTGGAAAAAAATGGGGCAAAACTATTTATTATTTGTAAACAATTTGTAAATGTAAAATTTGGTCAAAATTGGGAAAGAAGAGAAAAAAATACTTAAAATATGAGGAAAACGTAGGGAGGAAATAAGGCGGGAGTTAGAGTTTGAAATTGTCTTTACACACAGAAGTCTGTTCATTTCAGGACCATGGACAGCGACGGGGCTGTCACTTCTGATTTTCAAACAAAACAAAACTGCTGCAAAAGCAAAAACTGGAGTTTATCTCCAATGAAATTAGGGGGAAAAGGAAAATATTGGGAGGAAAATGGGAAACGAAAAATAGAATTAAATTTAAAAAAATAAAATAATAAAATAAAATAATAATAATAATAAATAAGAATGGGGAAAAAAGTAATAAAAAAAATAAAATAAAAATAAATGGTGAAAAAAACAATTGTGTAAATAAATTTGATCAAAATTTGGAAAGAAAAGAAACAAATCCTTAAAATATGGGGAAAACATTGGGAAGAAATTGGGAAAAATCTATTGTCTGTAGCAAAATCTTGCATATTGCTGTACAATAGATTCCCCTATGGACTCCCCTGAAAAATAGATTCTTAATCTCAGTGGGACAATTCTGGTTAAAAAAATGATGTCACTGGACCCAATGGGGGCGGAGCCAGTTTTTCCAATTAACTGCATTACACTTTCACAAGTAGCTAAAAAGTAACTGTATGACCTGAAACCAGCCATTTCTGACTCAGACTCGTCTTTGTTTTAAACTCTCGTCTCTCGTCTTCCTCAGATCTCGTCTTTGTTTTAAACTCTCGTCTTCCTCAGATCTCGTCCTTGTTTTAAACTCTCATCTCTCTCGTCTTCCTCAGATCTCGTCTTTGTTTTAAACTCTCGTCTCTCGTCTTCCTCAGATCTCGTCTCTGTTTTAAACTCTCGTCTCTCTCGTCTTCCTCAGATCTCGTCTCTGTTTTAAACTCTCGTCTCTCGTCTTCCTCAGATCTCGTCCTTGTTTTAAACTCTCGTCTTTCTCGTCTTCCTCAGATCTCGTCTCTGTTTTAAACTCTCGTCTTCCTCAGATCTCGTCTTTGTTTTAAACTCTCGTCTTCCTCAGATCTCGTCTCTGTTTTAAACTCTCGTCTCTCGTCTTCCTCAGATCTCGTCTCTGTTTTAAACTCTCGTCTCTCGTCTTCCTCAGATCTCGTCTCTGTTTTAAACTCTCGTCTCTGTTTTAAACTCTCGTCTCTCTCGTCTTCCTCAGATCTCGTCTCTGTTTTAAACTCTCGTCTTCCTCAGATCTCGTCTCTGTTTTAAACTCTCGTCTCTCCTCTTCCTCAGATCTCGTCTCTGTTTTAAACTCTCGTCTCTCGTCTTCCTCAGATCTCGTCTCTGTTTTAAACTCTCGTCTCTCTCGTCTTCCTCAGATCTCGTCTTTGTTTTAAACTCTCGTCTTCCTCAGATCTCGTCTCTGTTTTAAACTCTCGTCTCTCTCATCTTCCTCAGATCTCATCTTTGTTTTAAACTCTCGTCTCTCTCGTCTTCCTCAGATCTCGTCTTTGTTTTAAACTCTCGTCTTCCTCAGATCTCGTCTTTGTTTTAAACTCTCGTCTCTCGTCTTCCTCAGATCTCGTCTTTGTTTTAAACTCTCGTCTCTCGTCTTCCTCAGATCTCGTCTCTGTTTTAAACTCTTGTCTTCCTCAGATCTCGTCTCTGTTTTAAACTCTCGTCTCTCGTCTTCCTCAGATCTCGTCTTTGTTTTAAACTCTCGTCTCTCGTGTCTCTCAGATCTCGTCTCTGTTTTAAACTCTCGTCTCTCGTCTTCCTCAGATCTCGTCTCTGTTTTAAACTCTCGTCTCTCTCGTCTTCCTCAGATCTCGTCTTTGTTTTAAACTCTCGTCTCTCGTCTTCCTCAGATCTCGTCTCTGTTTTAAACTCTCGTCTCTCGTCTTCCTCAGATCTCGTCTCTGTTTTAAACTCTCGTCTCTCGTCTTTCTCAGATCTCGTCTCTGTTTTAAACTCTCGTCTCTCGTCTTTCTCAGATCTCGTCTTTGTTTTAAACTCTCGTCTTCCTCAGATCTCGTCTCTGTTTTAAACTCTCGTCTCCCTCAGATCTCGTCTGTGTTTTAAACTCTCGTCTCTCGTCTCCCTCAGATCTCGTCTCTGTTTTAAACTCTCGTCTCTCTCGTCTTCCTCAGATCTCGTCTCTGTTTTAAACTCTCGTCTCTCTCGTCTTCCTCAGATCTCATCTCTGTTTTAAACTCTCATCTCTCGTCTTCCTCAGATCTCGTCTCTGTTTTAAACTCTCGTCTCTCGTCTTCCTCAGATCTCGTCTCTGTTTTAAACTCTCGTCTCTCGTCTTCCTCAGATCTCGTCTCTGTTTTAAACTCTCGTCTCTCTCGTCTTCCTCAGATCTCGTCTCTGTTTTAAACTCTCGTCTCTCTCGTCTTCCTCAGATCTCGTCCTTGTTTTAAACTCTCGTCTCTCGTCTTCCTCAGATCTCGTCTCTGTTTTAAACTCTCGTCTTCCTCAGATCTCGTCTCTGTTTTAAACTCTCGTCTCTCGTCTTCCTCAGATCTCGTCTTTGTTTTAAACTCTCGTCTCTCGTCTTCCTCAGATCTCGTCTCTGTTTTAAACTCTCGTCTTCCTCAGATCTCGTCTCTGTTTTAAACTCTCGTCTCTCGTCTTCCTCAGATCTCGTCTCTGTTTTAAACTCTCGTCTCTTTCGTCTTCCTCAGATCTCGTCTTTGTTTTAAACTCTCGTCTCTCGTCTTCCTCAGATCTCGTCTCTGTTTTAAACTCTCGTCTCTCGTCTTCCTCAGATCTCGTCTCTGTTTTAAACTCTCGTCTCTCGTCTTCCTCAGATCTCGTCTCGTCTCTGTTTTAAACTCTCGTCTCTCGTCTTCCTCAGATCTCGTCTCTGTTTTAAACTCTCGTCTCTCGTCTTCCTCAGATCTCGTCTCGTCTCTGTTTTAAACTCTCGTCTTCCTCAGATCTCGTCTCTGTTTTAAACTCTCGTCTCTCGTCTTCCTCAGATCTCGTCTCTGTTTTAAACTCTCGTCTCTCGTCTTCCTCAGATCTCGTCTCGTCTCTGTTTTAAACTCTCGTCTTCCTCAGATCTCGTCTCTGTTTTAAACTCTCGTCTCTCTCGTCTTCCTCAGATCTCGTCTCTGTTTTAAACTCTCGTCTCTCGTCTTCCTCAGATCTCGTCTCTGTTTTAAACTCTCGTCTTCCTCAGATCTTGTCTCTGTTTCAAACTCTCGTCTCTCTCGTCTTCCTCAGATCTCGTCCTTGTTTTAAACTCTCGTCTCTCTCGTCTTCCTCAGATCTCGTCTCTGTTTTAAACTCTCGTCTCTCGTCTTCCTCAGATCTCGTCTCTGTTTTAAACTCTCGTCTCTCTCGTCTTCCTCAGATCTCGTCTCTGTTTTAAACTCTCGTCTTCCTCAGATCTTGTCTCTGTTTCAAACTCTCGTCTCTCTCGTCTTCCTCAGATCTCGTCTCTGTTTTAAACTCTCGTCTCTTTCGTCTTCCTCAGATCTCGTCTCTGTTTTAAACTCTCGTCTTCCTCAGATCTCGTCTTTGTTTTAAACTCTCGTCTCTCGTCTTCCTCAGATCTCGTCTCTGTTTTAAACTCTCGTCTCTCGTCTTTCTCAGATCTCGTCTCTGTTTTAAACTCTCGTCTCTCGTCTTTCTCAGATCTCGTCTCTGTTTTAAACTCTCGTCTCTCTCGTCTTCCTCAGATCTCGTCTCTGTTTTAAACTCTCGTCTCTTTCGTCTTCCTCAGATCTCGTCTCTGTTTTAAACTCTCGTCTTCCTCAGATCTCGTCTCTGTTTTAAACTCTCGTCTCTCTCGTCTTCCTCAGATCTCGTCTCTGTTTTAAACTCTCGTCTCTCGTCTTCCTCAGATCTCGTCTCTCGTCTCTCTCAGATCTCGTCTCTGTTTTAAACTCTCGTCTTCCTCAGATCTCGTCTCTGTTTTAAACTCTCGTCTTCCTCAGATCTCGTCTCTGTTTTAAACTCTCGTCTTCCTCAGATCTCGTCTCTGTTTTAAACTCTCGTCTCTCTCAGATCTCGTCTCTGTTTTAAACTCTCGTCTCTCTCAGATCTCGTCTCTGTTTTAAACTCTCGTCTCTCTCGTCCTCCTCAGATCTCGTCGGCGCTGATGTTCGACGCCGTGCACGTGGTGGTCGGCGCCGTGCGGGAGCTGAACCGCAGTCAGGAGATCGGGGTGAAGCCGCTGAGCTGCTCGTCGCCGCTGATCTGGCAACACGGCACCAGCCTCATGAACTACCTCCGCATGGTACGAAACCCGGGGCCGTGGGTTCAGAGAGACACTACAGAGCGAGCACACAGGGCCCCTCCCCCCTCCTCCCCCTCCCTCCCCCTCCTCCTCCTCCCTCCCCTCCCCCCCCCCCTCCCCCTCCTCTCCCCCCCTGAGTCTTTAAGCCGCTCGTTTAGTCGTCTGTAATTACAAGTGTCTCTTCTTCCCTGAGCTTCAAACAAACATCAATCACGCCGCCGCTTCCTGGTCTCGCCGGCGGGGGTTGCCATGGAGACGAGCTCCTCCAGACCCCTCCACACGAACGCGCACGGTTTAATCGGTGTTGTTTAAGTCGTGTGTTTTTTTTCTCAGTCTGAGCTCCTTCCTTTAGGGGCGGTGCGTTCAGGTGGACAGGGACGCTCTTGCAGTCCTCACTGTGGTCGTGGTGCGTTCAGGTGGACAGCGTTTAACCCCTTAACTCCCACCTGAACCGAGCACATTTTCTCCAGTTTGGCTTTACCCCAATCCAAAAGCTTCTGGAAAAAAGCTGTGAAAATAGAAACAAAACTGAGAAGAAAACAAGGATGGAAATGTGACAAAAAAGTGAAGAAAAATGTATGAAAAAGTGGCAAAAATGTCACAAGAAATTGACAAAAAATGACCAAAAAAGTGACAAAAATATGAAAAAAATGTGATCAAAATTTGACAAAAAAATACAAAAATGTGCCAAAAAATTAAATAAATAATTTTTAAAAAAAAATTGACGAAAAAATGAAGAAAAAAAAATGTGACAAAAAAGTGACAAAAATGTCACAAAAATGTCATGAAGATGACACAAGAAATTGACAAAAATATGACAAAAAATGGATTAAAATTTGACCAAAAAAATACAAAAATTTGACAAAAAAATACAAAAAAATGAAAAGAAAAATTGACAAAAAAGAGTCGAATATCCAACAAAAAAATGGAAAAACAATCTGATGATGTGAGGAAAAAGGTCCGCTCAGTTCAGGCGGGAGTTAAGTGTTTAACCCTGTGTAATGTCTCTGTGGTGCGTTCAGGAGGACAGTGTTTAACCCTGTGTAATGTCTCTGTGGTGCGTTCAGGTGGACAGTGTTTAACCCTGTGTAATGTCTCTGTGGTGCGTTCAGGAGACAGTGTTTAACCCTGTGTAATGTCTCTGTGGTGCGTTCAGGAGACAGTGTTTAACCCTGTGTAATGTCTCTGTGGTGCGTTCAGGAGGCAGTGTTTAACCCTGTGTAATGTCTCTGTGGTGCGTTCAGGTGGACAGTGTTTAACCCTGTGTAATGTCTCTGTGGTGCGTTCAGGAGACAGTGTTTAACCCTGTGTAATGTCTCTGTGGTGCGTTCAGGAGACAGTGTTTAACCCTGTGTAATGTCTCCGTGGTGCGTTCAGGAGACAGCGTTTAACCCTGTGTAATGTCTCTGTGGTGCGTTCAGGAGACAGTGTTTAACCCTGTGTAATGTCTCTGTGGTGCGTTCAGGAGGACAGTGTTTAACCCTGTGTAATGTCTCTGTGGTGCGTTCAGGAGACAGCGTTTAACCCCTTAACTCCCACCTGAACCGAGCACATTTTCTCCAGGTTGGCTTTACCCCAATCCAAAAGCTTCTGGAAAAAAGCAACAAAACTGAGACAAAAACAATGATGGAAATGTGACAAAAAAGTGACGAAAAATTTATGAAAAAGAGGCAAAAATGTCACAAAAAATTGACAAAAATATGACAAAGAATTGACAAAAAACGTGACATAATATGACAAAGAATTGACAAAAAACGTGACATAATATGACAAAAATTGAGAAAAAAAATGGACGAAAAAATGACAAAAATGTGACAAAATCCGACCAAAAAATGAAAAAAAATTGATTAAAATTTGACCAAAAAAATACAAACATTTGACAAAAAAATGAAAATAAAAAATGACCAAAAAAGTGACAAAAATGTTTCAAAATGTGACAAAAAAATTACAAAAATATGAAAAAAAATGGATAAAAATGTGACGAAAAAAATTTGATAAAAAATTGCCAAAAAATGACCAAAATTGACAAAAAATGACAATAATTTGATAAAAAATTGAAGAAAAAAAGAAAAAAAATGTGACAAAAAATTGACTAAAAATTGACGAAAAAATGACAAAAATGTGACATAATATGACAAAAATTGATAAAAAAATGGACGAAAAAATTACATAAATGCGACAAAATGTGACCAAAAAAATATAAAAAATCGACAAAAATTGACAAAAAAATGACTAAAAAAATTAAATAATTGACGAAAAAATGAAAATAAAAAATGACAAAAAATAACCAAAAAAATACAAAAATTAGACAAAAAAATGGCAAAAAATGATTATTTTTTTGACAAAAAATCTGACAAAAAATTGACAAAAAATGACAAAAAATGTGACAAAAAATGACAAAAAAATTACAAAAAAATGAGAAAAAAACGACAAAAATGTGAAAAAATACCAAAAAAAATGACAAAAATGTGAAAAAAAAAGTTACTAAAATGAGTTGAATCCCCAACAAAAAAATGGAAAAACAATCTGATGATGTGAGGAAAAAGATCCTCTCGGTTCAGGCGGGAGTTAAGAGGTTAACCCTGTGTAATGTCTCTGTGGTGCGTTCAGGTGGACAGTGTTTAACCCTGTGTAATGTCTCTGTGGTGCGTTCAGGAGACAGTGTTTAACCCTGTGTAATGTCTCTGTGGTGCGTTCAGGAGACAGTGTTTAACCCTGTGTAATGTCTCTGTGGTGCGTTCAGGTGGACAGTGTTTAACCCTGTGTAATGTCTCTGTGGTGCGTTCAGGAGACAGTGTTTAACCCTGTGTAATGTCTCTGTGGTGCGTTCAGGTGGACAGTGTTTAACCCTGTGTAATGTCTCTGTGGTGCGTTCAGGAGACAGTGTTTAACCCTGTGTAATGTCTCTGTGGTGCGTTCAGGAGACAGTGTTTAACCCTGTGTAATGTCTCTGTGGTGCGTTCAGGAGACAGTGTTTAACCCTGTGTAATGTCTCTGTGGTGCGTTCAGGTGGACAGTGTTTAACCCTGTGTAATGTCTCTGTGGTGCGTTCAGGAGACAGTGTTTAACCCTGTGTAACGTCTCTGTGGTGCGTTCAGGAGACAGTGTTTAACCCTGTGTAATGTCTCTGTGGTGCGTTCAGGAGACAGTGTTTAACCCTGTGTAATGTCTCTGTGGTGCGTTCAGGAGACAGTGTTTAACCCTGTGTAATGTCTCTGTGGTGCGTTCAGGAGACAGTGTTTAACCCTGTGTAATGTCTCTGTGGTGCGTTCAGGAGACAGTGTTTAACCCTGTGTAATGTCTCTGTGGTGCGTTCAGGTGGACAGTGTTTAACCCTGTGTAATGTCTCTGTGGTGCGTTCAGGTGGACAGTGTTTAACCCTGTGTAATGTCTCTGTGGTGCGTTCAGGAGACAGTGTTTAACCCTGTGTAATGTCTCTGTGGTGCGTTCAGGTGGACAGTGTTTAACCCTGTGTAATGTCTCCGTGGTGCGTTCAGGTGGACAGTGTTTAACCCTGTGTAATGTCTCTGTGGTGCGTTCAGGAGACAGTGTTTAACCCTGTGTAACGTCTCTGTGGTGCGTTCAGGAGACAGTGTTTAACCCTGTGTAATGTCTCTGTGGTGCGTTCAGGAGACAGTGTTTAACCCTGTGTAATGTCTCTGTGGTGCGTTCAGGAGACAGTGTTTAACCCTGTGTAATGTCTCTGTGGTGCGTTCAGGAGACAGTGTTTAACCCTGTGTAATGTCTCTGTGGTGCGTTCAGGAGAACAGTGTTTAACCCTGTGTAATGTCTCTGTGGTGCGTTCAGGAGGACAGTGTTTAACCCTGTGTAATGTCTCTGTGGTGCGTTCAGGAGACAGTGTTTAACCCTGTGTAATGTCTCTGTGGTGCGTTCAGGAGACAGTGTTTAACCCTGTGTAATGTCTCTGTGGTGCGTTCAGGTGGACAGTGTTTAACCCTGTGTAATGTCTCTGTGGTGCGTTCAGGAGACAGTGTTAACCCCTTAACTCCCGCCTGAACCGAGCACATTTTCTCCAGTTTGGCTTTACCCCAATCCAAAAGCTTCTGGAAAAAAGGTGTGAAAATAGCGACAAAACTGAGACGAAAACATTGATGAAAAAATGACAAAAATGTTACAAAATCCGACCAAAATATGACAAAAAATTGATTAAAATTTGACCAAAAAAATACAAACATTTGACAAAAAAATGAAAATAAAAAATGACCAAAAAAGTGACAAAAATGTTACAAAATGTGACAAAAAAATTACAAAAATATGAAAAAAAATTGATAAAAATTTGACGAAAAAAATTTGATACAAATTTGCCAAAAAAATGACCAAAAGTGACAAAAAATGACAATAATTTGATAAAAAATTAAAGTGACAAAAAAGTGACGAAAAACTGATGAAAAAGTGGCAAAAATGTCACAAGAAATTGAAAAAAATATGACAAAGAATTGATTTAAAAAAAACGAAAAAATGACAAAAATGTGACAAAATGCGACAAAAAAATGACAAAAAATTGACAAAAAAAACGAAAAAAAATGTGATAAAATGTGACATAAAAAAAAAAAAACATTTGACAAAAAAATGAAAAGAAAAAATCACAAAAAAGTTACAAAAATGAGTTGAATACCCAACAAAAAAATGATGAAAAACAATCCGGTGACGTGAGGAAAAAGATCCGCTCGGTTAAGGCGGGAGTTAAGAGGTTAACCCTGTGTAATGTCTCTGTGGTGCGTTCAGGAGGACAGTGTTTAACCCTGTGTAATGTCTCTGTGGTGCGTTCAGGAGACAGTGTTTAACCCTGTGTAATGTCTCTGTGGTGCGTTCAGGTGGACAGTGTTTAACCCTGTGTAATGTCTCCGTGGTGCGTTCAGGAGACAGTGTTTAACCCTGTGTAATGTCTCCGTGGTGCGTTCAGGAGACAGTGTTTAACCCTGTGTAATGTCTCTGTGGTGCGTTCAGGTGGACAGTGTTTAACCCTGTGTAATGTCTCTGTGGTGCGTTCAGGAGACAGTGTTTAACCCTGTGTAATGTCTCTGTGGTGCGTTCAGGAGACAGTGTTTAACCCTGTGTAATGTCTCTGTGGTGCGTTCAGGAGACAGTGTTTAACCCTGTGTAATGTCTCTGTGGTGCGTTCAGGAGACAGTGTTTAACCCTGTGTAATGTCTCTGTGGTGCGTTCAGGTGGACAGTGTTTAACCCTGTGTAATGTCTCTGTGGTGCGTTCAGGAGGACAGTGTTTAACCCTGTGTAATGTCTCTGTGGTGCGTTCAGGAGACAGTGTTTAACCCTGTGTAATGTCTCTGTGGTGCGTTCAGGAGACAGCGTTTAACCCTGTGTAATGTCTCTGTGGTGCGTTCAGGAGGACAGTGTTTAACCCTGTGTAATGTCTCTGTGGTGCGTTCAGGAGACAGCGTTTAACCCCTTAACTCCCACCTGAACCGAGCACATTTTCTCCAGTTTGGCTTTACCCCAATCCAAAAGCTTCTGGAAAAAAGCAACAAAACTGAGACGAAAACAATGATGGAAATGTGACAAAAAAGTGACGAAAAATTTATGAAAAAGAGGCAAAAATGTCACAAAAAATTGACAAAAATATGACAAAGAATTGACAAAAAACGTGACATAATATGACAAAGAATTGACAAAAAACGTGACATAATATGACAAAAATTGAGAAAAAAAATGGACCAAAAAATGAAAAAAAATTGATTAAAATTTGACCAAAAAAATACAAACATTTGACAAAAAAATGAAAAGAAAAAATGACCAAAAAAGTGACAAAAAAATTACAAAAATATGAAAAAAAATGGATAAAAATTTGACAAAAAATAATTGATAAAAATTTGCCAAATAATGATTAAAAGTGACAAAAAATGACAATAATTTGATAAAAAATGGATGAAAAAAAGAAAAAAAATGTGACAAAAAAGTGACGAAAAATTGATGAAAAAGTGGCAAAAATGTGACAAAATGTGACCAAAAAAATATAAAAAATCGACAAAAATTTACAAAAAAAGACTAAAAAAATACAAAAATTAGACAAAAAAATGGCAAAAAATGATTTTTTTTTTTTTACAAAAAATATGACAAAAAATTGACAAAAAATGACAAAAAATGACAACAAATTCACAAAAAAATGAGAAAAAACGACAAAAATACCAAAAAAAATGACAAAAATGTGACAAAAAAATTTACTAAAATGAGTTGAATCCCCAACAAAAAAATGATGAAAAAACAATCCGATGACGTGAGGAAAAAGATCCTCTCGGTTCAGGCGGGAGTTAAGAGGTTAACCCTGTGTAATGTCTCTGTGGTGCGTTCAGGTGGACAGTGTTTAACCCTGTGTAATGTCTCTGTGGTGCGTTCAGGTGGACAGTGTTTAACCCTGTGTAATGTCTCTGTGGTGCGTTCAGGTGGACAGTGTTTAACCCTGTGTAATGTCTCTGTGGTGCGTTCAGGAGACAGTGTTTAACCCTGTGTAATGTCTCTGTGGTGCGTTCAGGAGACAGTGTTTAACCCTGTGTAATGTCTCTGTGGTGCGTTCAGGAGACAGTGTTTAACCCTGTGTAATGTCTCTGTGGTGCGTTCAGGTGGACAGTGTTTAACCCTGTGTAATGTCTCTGTGGTGCGTTCAGGAGGACAGTGTTTAACCCTGTGTAATGTCTCTGTGGTGCGTTCAGGAGACAGTGTTTAACCCTGTGTAATGTCTCTGTGGTGCGTTCAGGAGACAGTGTTTAACCCTGTGTAATGTCTCTGTGGTGCGTTCAGGAGGACAGTGTTTAACCCTGTGTAATGTCTCTGTGGTGCGTTCAGGAGACAGTGTTTAACCCTGTGTAATGTCTCTGTGGTGCGTTCAGGAGACAGTGTTTAACCCTGTGTAATGTCTCTGTGGTGCGTTCAGGTGGACAGTGTTTAACCCTGTGTAATGTCTCTGTGGTGCGTTCAGGAGGACAGTGTTTAACCCTGTGTAATGTCTCTGTGGTGCGTTCAGGAGACAGTGTTTAACCCTGTGTAATGTCTCTGTGGTGCGTTCAGGAGACAGCGTTTAATCCTGTGTAATGTCTCTGTGGTGCGTTCAGGAGATAGCGTTTAACCCTGTGTAATGTCTCTGTGGTGCGTTCAGGTGGACAGTGTTTAACCCTGTGTAATGTCTCTGTGGTGCGTTCAGGAGATAGCGTTTAACCCTGTGTAATGTCTCTGTGGTGCGTTCAGGAGACAATGTTTAACCCTGTGTAATGTCTCTGTGGTGCGTTCAGGTGGACAGTGTTTAACCCTGTGTAATGTCTCTGTGGTGCGTTCAGGAGACAGCGTTTAACCCCTTAACTCCCGCCTGAACCGAGCACAGTTTCTCCAGTTTGGCTTTACCTCAATCCAAAAGCTTCTGGAAAAAATGTGTGAAAATAGCAACAAAACTGAGACGAAAACAATGATGGAAATGTGACAAAAAAGTGACAAAAAATTTATGAAAAAGTGGCAAAGAATTGACGAAAAACGTGACATAATATGACAAAAATTGATAAAAAAAATGGACGAAAAAATGACAAAAATGTGACAAAATCCGACCAAAAAAATAAAAACATTTGACAAAAAAATGAAAAGAAAAAATGACCAAAAAGTGACAAAAAAATGTGACAAAAAATGTGACAAAAAATGACAAAAATGTGACAAAAAAATTACAAAAATATGAAAAAAAATTGATAAAAATTTGACGAAAAATTAACAAAAGTGACAAAAAATGACAACAATTTGATAAAAAATGGACGAAAAAAAGAAAAAAAAATGTGACAATAAAGTGACGAAAAATATGACAAAGAATTGATTTAAAAAAAACAAAAAAATGACAAAAATGTGACAAAATGCGACAAAAAAATGACAAAAAATTTACTAAAATTTGACTAAAATTTGACCGAAAAAATACAAAAAATTGTCAAAAAACTGAAAAAAAAAATGTGATAAAATGTGACATAAAAATTACAAAAATGTGATAAAAAATGACAAAAAAAAAAAAAACATTTGACAAAAAAATGAAAAGAAAAAAATGACAAAAAATGTACAAAAATGAGTTGAATATCCAACAAAAAAATGATGAAAAACAATCCGGTGACGTGAGGAAAAAGATCCTCTCGGTTCAGGCGGGAGTTAAGAGGTTAACCCTGTGTAATGTCTCTGTGGTGCGTTCAGGAGACAGTGTTTAACCCTGTGTAATGTCTCTGTGGTGCGTTCAGGAGACAGTGTTTAACCCTGTGTAATGTCTCTGTGGTGCGTTCAGGAGACAGTGTTTAACCCTGTGTAATGTCTCTGTGGTGCGTTCAGGTGGACAGTGTTTAACCCTGTGTAATGTCTCTGTGGTGCGTTCAGGAGACAGTGTTTAACCCTGTGTAATGTCTCTGTGGTGCGTTCAGGTGGACAGAGTTTAACCCTGTGTAATGTCTCTGTGGTGCGTTCAGGTGGACAGAGTTTAACCCTGTGTAATGTCTCTGTGGTGCGTTCAGGAGGACAGTGTTTAACCCTGTGTAATGTCTCTGTGGTGCGTTCAGGAGGACAGTGTTTAACCCTGTGTAATGTCTCTGTGGTGCGTTCAGGTGGACAGAGTTTAACCCTGTGTAATGTCTCCGTGGTGCGTTCAGGTGGACAGTGTTTAACCCTGTGTAATGTCTCTGTGGTGCGTTCAGGTGGACAGTGTTTAACCCTGTGTAATGTCTCCGTGGTGCGTTCAGGTGGAGTACGACGGTCTGACGGGGCACATCGAGTTCAACAGCAAAGGCCAGAGGACCAACTACACTCTGAAGATCCTGGAGAAGCACCGCGGGGGTCACCGAGAGGTCAGGGCGCCGTCTGACCCACATGGGGGGAAAAAGGAAGAAATTGGAAAAAAAAAGGGCAAAAAAATCTGTGAAAAATCAGACAAATAAAAAAAACAAGAAATAGGTCACGGTGACAGAATAAAAAAAATAAATAAATGGGAAAAAATTAGGAAGAAATTGGGGAAAAATATTTGGTAAAATTTGAAAAATAATTGAGGATAATCATGGTAAAAATTACCCAAAAAAATAGAACTAATATAAAATAAAAAAAAAGGGCAATCATTTTTCACATTTAAAAAAAAAAAACTAAAGATAAAAAATACAGTAAAAAGCAGAAAAAAGTGGAATAAATAATTGAGGATAATCATGAAAAAAAAAATTGATTTAATAAAAAAAAAAAAAGAAATAGGTTACGGTTACAGAGCTCCACAGTGTTTTGATCGTTACTAAATGTAGGGAAAAAAATGAATAAATGGGAAAAAATGTGAGGAAAAATATGGAAAAAATAGGAAGAAATTGGGGAAAAATATTTACATTTTGAAAAATAATTGAGGATAATCATGAAAAAAATAAAATAAATAGAACTAATTAAAAAAAAAAAAAAAGGGCAAAAAAATCTGTGAATAGTCTGATAAATAAATTTAAAAAATCAAGAAATTGGTTACGGTTACAGAACAAAAAAATAATAAATAAATGGGAAAAAAATGTGATGAAAAATATGGAAAAAATTAGGAAGAAATTGGATTTTTATATTTGGTAAAATTAGAAAAAATAATTGAGGATAATCATGAAAAAAAATACAAAAAAAAGGGCAAAAAAATCTGTGAATAATCTGACAAATAAAAATCAAAAAGCCACGAAATTGGGTGCGGTTACAGAGTCCTACAGTGTTTTGATTGTTACAAAATGTAGAGAAAAAAATAAATAAATGGGAAAAAATGTGAGGAAGAATATGAAAAATAATTATATCTGACTGAGTTGGTGACCGTACATCGCCCCAGCAGAGTCTCCGGTCTCTGAGCAGATGGTTCTGGACGAGCCCAGGTCCCGGGACAAACAGTGGGCGATGGTTCTTTCAGGGTTGTGGAGCAGCTGCCCCTCAGTCTGCGTGTTCTCACAGAGCTGTCCCTCTTTAAGTCTAGATTGAAGACACATCTTTTCAAACTAGCTTTTAAGACTTAGATCGCACTTATTTGATTGATTGATTTTTTTTTAATATTGTTTTATCTGTCTGTGAAGCACTGTGGTCTTCCTTGTGTTGTTGTAAGGTGCTATACAAATAAACTTTGATTGATTGATTGATAATCATGGACAAAAAAACTACAACTAATAAAAAAAAAAAAAAGGGCCAAAAAATCTGTGAAAAATCTGACAAATCAAAAAAAAAATGCCACGAAATAGGTCATGGTTACAGAGCGATTACAGTGTTTTGATTCGATCGTTACAAAATGTAGAGAAATAAATAAATAAATGGGAAAAAATGTGAGGAAAAAAATTAGGAAGAAATTGGGGAAAAATATTTGGTAAAATTTGAAAAAATAATTGAGGAAAATCATGGAAAAAAATAACCAAAAAAATAGAACTAATAGAAAAATTAAAAAAAAGGGCAAAAAATGTTCACATTTTGAAAAAAAAACTAAAGATAGAAAATAAAGTAAAAAGCTTCACAGAGAAACTTCTGTCCAAACGTGGAGGATCTCAAGCTCTCCTGCTGTTCCACGTCCTGCCTCGTCTCAAACCTGAAGCGTTTAACCTCTTAACTCCCGCCTGAACTGAGAGGATCTTTTTCCTTACGTCATCACATTTTTTTCCATCATTTTTTTTTTTTCATTTTTTGTATTTTTTTTTGGTCAATTTTTTGGTCAATTTCTTGTGGCAATTTTGTGACATTTTTGTGACATTTTTGTGACATTTTTGTGACATTTTCGTCACTTTTTCATACATTTTTTTCACTTTTTTCTCACATTTCCATCATTGTTTTCGTCTCAGTTTTGTCGCTATTTTCACAGCTTTTTCCCAGAAGCTTTTGGATTGGGGTAAAGCCAAACTGGAGAAAATGTGCTCAGTTCAGGCGGGAGTTAAACGTGTTCCTCACTTTTTCTACATTTATTTATTCATTTTTCCTACACTGTAACGATCAAAACACCGACTGTTGGACTCGGTGAAGTTTTATTTTATTTTATTTGAGCCGCTCCATTTTCCTGCTTTACAAACACACGTTAAACATGACAGATGCTCAGAAGGGGGAGGAGCCTGAAGCGAGATGTTCATGAGCGCCGACCCCACATTCAGCATACGTTTACATTTTAATACGTGAGGGCGACCGAGGGATCCATTTTAAAAAGTTCTTAGCTTTCAAATGGGACGTTAGAGAAAGTGCAGTTCAGAGGCTGAATCTCTCCTTCCATCTGACGGCGGTGTCGCGTTATCTCGGGTCGTCGGCTTTTAATTAGACGGAGACGCGTCGCCGTGGAAACGGGCCTCATGGCACAAAGACAAAGGACGTGTGAGGGATTGAACTGACTGAGAGACGAGCAAACCTCCTCCAGTTATTATCCAGGCTTTACCCAAATCTAAAAGCTTCCTGAATAAAGTGTCAAAATAACAACGAACACGAGACGTAAATGAGGATGAAACGTGATGAAACAATGTTCATGTCGTCCTGGGACCTCAGTTCAGAACAAACCTAAACATTTACACAGATGTGGACTCGTGCGCTTTGTCCCTGTTTAAATAACAAATAAGGACGAAACAGCTCGGAGCCGCATTAGCCGGTTCTAACGCCCAACACAGTGTTGTTCCTCCTGCATTATAACGTCTAACGTTGTTTAATCCGCTTATACCAGGGTCCCACAAACCTAACATTTATAATAAATGTGTTTTTCATTGACTAAAGTCACTAAATCTGCCAGACTACGGGACTATTTTGTGTGGGTTATTAGCCGGTCCCTGAAGGCTGGTCTCAGAGCGAGTCATTCTCCGCAGCTATTACGAGGATCTCAGTCAGGCTCAACGACACAACATCAGCACAGAATCACAACACAACAGGACTAACCCGGAAACACTTTTCCCTGGAAGGAAACACCGATATGCGGCACTCGTGGGCAGGAGTTATTTACCTTTTACAAGGTTTAACCTGAAGCTAAAGCTAGCTAGCTCAACCAGCTCACCTGTTTATGGAAACAGCTGCGGTGGAGTCGCTCACACCTGGGCCCCCCCAACTCAAACTTTTATGTTTGACTTTACTAATCCAGACAAAGATGCTTCAATGCAGGATCATTTTATGTACGCCTGAAAATGATGAATAGCCTTAACCGTTTCCAATAGAAATGTAAAGCTCATATGTTATTAACAGTAGCTAACCTAGCTGCTCACTCTCCTCTACAAACATTTAGCAAACACTAAATCCATCTCATACGTTCCTGTCAGTCACTCATTACGCCTTTATCTGACTCAGCTGTGTCAGGCGTTGCTATGGCGACGCCACAGCGGAGTGACATCCCAGTGATTTAACTACCGGACTAAAATAATGCACCAGCCAATCAGAATCCAGTATCACCCAGACCCTGGTGTAAAGGAAAACAACTCACGGAAACATGTGAGGCGTCACACTGGCCTGTCGGCTGAAAGAGGTTTTAGATTTGGGTGAAGCCGAATAGAACAACGGTCCCCAGCCAGCGGTCCACGGGGAGCTCTTCTCATTTATAAACGAAAGGATCCAGATGTTTGCAGGTGTTTCTGTGGGAGCCTCTGTGAGATCAGAATGTCTCTGTTTCAGATCGGGACCTGGTTCTCCAACGACACGCTGGTCATGAACTCCACGTCTCTGGACCTGAACGCCTCCGAGACCCTGGCCAACAAGACTCTGACGGTCACCACCATCCTGGTAACATCTGCACACATCTGCACACGTGTAGACCAGGAACATCTGCACTCATCTGCACTGCAATATATATAAAAGTGAATATCAAGCATTGTCTTAAGTGACTTGAATTGAGGAAATGTTTCTCGTTTTGAGCGGTTTTCACTCATTTAGACACTTTTCCTGATCGGACCGAGTTTGCTTTGCTTGTTTGAGGACATTTCAGACCAGTTCTAGGGTAAATCTCGCTTGAAATAAGAAAGTAAAGTTGCCAGTGAGACAAGACCAATTTTCTTTCCCCATTGGCAAAGAAAATGACCTGAAATAAGGACGAAATGTATCGAAACGAGTCAGAAACATCTCAGAACAAGTGAAATAATCTGGGACAAATGCACAACAACTTCTTAACAGGTCAAAACAACTAAAATGTGGATTATTGTGCTCAAACTGAGATGTTTATACTGATCTAGTTAAACACTTTTTGCAGTGGACAATGTCAGGTTCATCTCCAGTGTCAACACTCCCACACTCACCCACACTGGCCCACACTCACCCACACTCATCCACACTGGCCCACACTCACCCACACTGGCCCACACTGGCCCACACTCGCCCACACTGGCCCACACTCGCCCACACCTGAACTCCATGATCCTGTCACACTTTATGTGTTGTATATGGAGTTGGTCACAGGCTGTAAAACGGTTCTGGGGCCTCTTGAATCGTTCTATAAATCTGCCTCAAGATCCATGATAAGAAACCCAGGCTCTGTCACCATTGTCAGATACTAAATAAGTCTGGAATTCTGGATTTCAAAAGCTAATATTCTACTCTAATGTTTGCTTGCTTTTTAAAATGATCCATGGAGTCGCTGCACCTTCCCTGATTAAACATCACAGATGCTCAGAAGGGGAACGGTTTAAAATGTAAATGAACTGGATCTGTAAATGATTTTGTGTTGATAAGGGGCAGATGTTATACGTTTTTACTTCTTTCTGCTCCTTTTCATTCATGCTAAATGCTGTTGTTGCATTTTTAAGTGAGTGGAATAAATAAAAAAATGAAATGGAAAATGAAAACACTGGCCCACACTCGTCCACACCCGAATCAAAAAGCTTCTTGGGAAAAAAGCACCAAAACAACCACAAAGAAATGAGAAGAAAACAAGGATGTAAACGCAACAAAAAAATGACAAAGACTGAACAAAGATTTGACAAAAATGCGACAAAAATTCAACCAAAAAGTGACAAAAATTCAATAAATATGTGACAAAAACTGAACAAAATTTGACAAAAATTCAACCAAAAAGTGACTAAATTTTTTTTAAAATGTGACAAAAATTCAACAAAAATTCAACAAAAATTCAACAAAAATTCAACAAAAATTCAACAAAAACTGAACATAAATGTGACAAAAACTGAACAAAAATTCAACAAAAACTGAACATAAATGTGACAAAAACTGAACAAAAATTCAACAAAAACTCAACCAAAAAATGACGAAAACTCAAATAAAATGTGAAAAAAAAAGAAACATAAAAGGTGACACAACACAGCAACAACACGAGGAAAAAGACACGTTTTGCAGGTCTTAGCTTTCAAATGAGCTCTTAAACAGACCTATAGGATGCATTCGGTCTAGGCGGGTGGTAAGAGGTTCATGTGATTCTTTTCATTCTCCCAGTGTTGACTCAGCTCCAGCTCACTGTCGTTTCTTCTCCTCATGACCCTCCCTCCTCCCTGACCCCTGACCCCTGACCCCGCTGCGTCTTCTCCTCATGACCCTCCCTCCTCGCTGACCCCTGACCCCTGACCCCTGACCCCTGCAGGAGAGCCCGTACGTGATGCTGAGGTCCCGGCACCAGGAGTTCTCGGGGAACGATCGGTACGAGGGTTTCTGCGTGGACATGCTGAGGGAACTCTCCGACACCCTGCGCTTCAGCTTCCGCATCAAGCTGGTGGACGACGGGCAGTACGGGGCCCCCGAGCCCAACGGCAGCTGGACGGGCATGGTGGGCGAGCTCATCAACCGGGTCAGTGCTGCGCTTCACTACAAGGGCCTCAAACTCATGTGCAATGTGGCTACGCTAGTTCCTCTGAGCTGAAGCTGTGGGCGCTAGTACTTCCTGTTCGTGTTCATTTCCATTAAGATGAGCTCAGACCAGTGAGGTAGAAATATTTCCATAGAGGAGACGTTTATGTTTGTGAGGATCAGAGAGTTTGACTTTAAGCTAAAGGCTAATTTAACCTCTTAACTCCCGCCTGAACCGAGAGGATCTTTTTTCCTCATTTTTGTCACTTTTTTGTCATTTTTTGGTCACATTTATTTTTTCATTTTTTCGTCATATTTTTATCACATTTTTGTCATTTTTTTTGGTCACATTTTAGCCGTTTTTTGGTCAAATTTTTATCACATTTTTCTCACATTTTTGTCATTTTTCGTCAATTTCTTGTGACATTTTTGTGACATTTTTGCCACTTTTTCATCAATTTTTTGTCCCTTTTTTATCCATTTTTTGTCTTTTTTTGTCATTTTTTTCATTTTATTTTATTTTTTGTCATTTTTTTGTCTTTTTTTTGTCATTTTTTGTTCAGTTTTTTTTTTGTCATTTTTTGTCATTTTTTGTCACATTTTTGTCATTTTTTGTTTTGTTTTTTTTTGTCTTTTTTGTTTTGTTTTTTTGTCATTTTTTGTCATTTTTTGTCATTTTTTGTTTTTTTTTGTCATTTTTTGTCTTGTTTTTTTTTGTCATTTTTTGTCATTTTTTGTCTTGTTTTTTTTGTCATTTTTTATCACATTTTTGTCATTTTTCGCCAATTTCTTGTGACATTTTTGTGACATTTTTGCCACTTTTTCATCAATTTTTTGTCCCTTTTTTATCCATTTTTTGTCTTTTTTTGTCATTTTTTTCATTTTATTTTATTTTTTGTCATTTTTTTGTCTTTTTTTTGTCATTTTTTGTTCAGTTTTTTTTTGGTCATTTTTTGTCATTTTTTGTCACATTTTTGTCATTTTTTGTTTTGTTTTTTTTTGTCTTTTTTGTTTTGTTTTTTTGTCATTTTTTTGTCATTTTTTGTTTTGTTTTTTTGTCATTTTTTGTCATTTTTTGTCATTTTTTGTCTTGTTTTTTTTTGTCATTTTTTGTCATTTTTTATCACATTTTTGTCATTTTTCGCCAATTTCTTGTGACATTTTTGTGACATTTTTGCCACTTTTTCATCAAATTTTTGTCCCTTTTTTGTCCATTTTTTATCACATTTTTGTAATTTTTTGGTCATTATTTTGTCACATTTTTGCCACATTTCCATCATTGTTTTCGTCGAGAAAATGTGCTCGGTTCAGGTGGGAGTTAAGCGGTTAATGCTTTACACAACTTGAAATAGTGCCTTTATATATATATATTCTTTTATAGCATGTTAGCCTTTAGCTTCAAGACAAACTATCAATCCTTCATGATCACAGGCGTCTCTGATCTGAACTTCATGATTTGAACACAGTAAATGATCGTCTACCGGGAAAACTCACCGCCCACAACATCATCTTTAGAAAATATGATTATTATTATTCCAGGACAAAGAAAACAGACAGGAAGTCCAGGCGCTCACACCTTCAGGTCAGAGGAACTAGCATAGCCACACCGTGCAACAAGCCAATTCTATTTTAGTCTAGTTTTAGTCGACTAAAATTGCAAGTAATCATATTTAATGTTGTTCCTCTGCTTCATGTTTCTGCTCCACATGAACAAAGCTCAGAGCTGATCCTTTAAACATGATCTGAGGCTCTTTCAGACGCTCAATACAAGTGTGGATGATTTTAGTCTCTCCTTTTCACTTTTATTTAGTCTGATTTTAGTTGACTCAAACATCTGGACATTTTAGTCACAGTTTTAGTCTCATGAGAAACTTTCAATTTAGTTTTAGTCCAGTTTTAGTCACAAAAATATCACTTTGACTAAAATTAAGACTAAATATTTTAGTCGACGAAATGTACACTGCTGTACATCTGCACATGTTTAAGCTTCCAGATGTTTCCAATCAGCCAAACATTTGCTGAGCTTCTACATTTGAAATCACAGACTTAGACAATTAGTTTTTTGTAATGAATCCCACTTTGGTTCAGCATCAGGGATGTTTCAGGAGTCAGGTCCAGTTTATGTCTGAGTAGGGCTGTGCAATTAATCGAAATTCGATTACAGTAAGAGTAAACGATTACAAAATTAGCATAATCGCAAAAAATTGATTATAATTTTTTTTTCAATTTTTTTTTTTTTCAAAAAAAATTTCCACCTTTTTTTTTTTTGTGGGATTTTTGTCACTTTTTTGATGGATTTTTGTCACTTTTTTTGATGGATTTTTGTCACTTTTTTGGATGGATTTTTGTCACTTTTTTTTATGGATTTTTGTCTTTTTTTTAATGGATTTTTGTCTTTTTTTGATGGATTTTTGTCTTTTTTTTGATGGATTTTTGTCTTTTTTTTGATGGATTTTTTTTAAAGGCAACAAATAATGGTTTGAATAATCGTGATTTCAATTATGACTAAAATAATCGTGATTATAATTTTTTCAATAATCGAGCAGCCCTATGTCTGAGCCTGTTAAACAAATGCAAAATGTACAACAAATGTCATTTTAAGTTAGTGAAGAAAAGCCCGAGCAGGAGCTGTAGCTGATCATGAGCTCCAGCAAAAACATCAGCTTCAAACCTAAAGTTGGTGACATCGCTATTACCAAACATATCCTTGACATTGTACATACTTTTATATTGAAGCACGTCTCACAGGTGCTATTTCGCACCATATTGAAGCCAGTATCAGGTATTATTTCGCACCAAACCTTAGATAAAACAAGGTATTGGGCTGCGGGAAGAAATAAAACCAAATCAAAAGATCCCCAGAGGTTGAATGGCTTATTTTGCTACAGAAAGACAGAAGTCCACGTCCTCATGAAGCCCTGGTGGGCGGGGCAGCTCCCGAGGTGTTTATCCAGAAGGTTTCCCTTTGGGCCAGTCTTTTGATGCGGTCTCCTCCCCTGGTGTTGTTAGCAGTGTTGTTTTTGGCCCTTTTAGTTTTAGTCTTAGTCTTTGGGACGAAAATGCTTTTAGGTTTAGTCACATTTTAGTCATTTCCAAATGTGATCGTTTTAGTCACGTTTTAGTCACGTTTTAGTCACGTTTTAGTCACGTTTTAGTCACGTTTTAGTCAGACGAAAATTAAAAAGGTTTTTGTCAAGTTTTCGTCTGTTTCATTATAAGAAGTTATAATTAATTTCGATAAGAAATTGGGAAAAACGTTTTTGTCTCGTCTCAGTGACATAAACTGGTAAACGTCTCGTCATGTTCTCGTCCCCAAAGAGCTCATTTTAGCTCGTCATCGTTACGTTATCGTCATTACAAAAAGGGGCGTCAACGAAAAGATATCGTTATCGTCTTCGTTGACGAAAACAACACTGGTTGTTCGGGAGGACTTCCAGCACCATGACTCTTCGGTGTTTGCAGTTTGAAGTGTTCATGTGCTCCGCGATCGGATCATTGGGATTGTTTGTACGTGCAGCATATTTGTGTTCAGAAAACCTATCCCGTCGTCTGCGTTTTGTCCGATATAAAAACACCCACAGGGACAAACGCTTTATTACATGTGCTGTGTTACAGTTAGGAAAGTGCTTGCATTGAAAGGTTTTTGTCCCAACGACTCGCCCACCGGTTTGGGCCAGAACTGTGTGGGCTTTGGGGCAAATAGTTTCTGACCAGCTTGTCCTTCGAATTGCAAAAATGCCCATATTTGGATCACAGCGTCATCTCGGTCTCAGCCTTTCCTGCTACACGTGGACACCGAACATGTCAGTATTAGTGAATGACTAAAGAAAGACCAGGCAGCGACACAGACATGTTGGAGTCACTTCCTGTTTCAGTCCAGCTGAGGAACAAACACACAGATATTCATCAGTCCCGTGTCTTGTCCGGAAATTTCCAAACTCGGGCCCAGAGGAAAGATCTGAAAACGCCGTTTACGTGGCTCCGCTGTTAAAACGATGACATCACAGCTCCAGAGTCTGTGATCCATAATGTTTTAGTTACTTATCTTCCAAAGTTCACACAGTGCGGACGCTCAAAATGGAGTCGGCTGAAGCGATGAGCTCATAAGTGCCGACCCCGTATTCAATTCAATAACATTTAGAAAACATGATCAGTTATTAGGTCTGGATCACATTGACTTTTGATGCAAGTCCTTCCTGAACTAAACAGATACAGATTTTTAACGATACAATCATCAGTTTTAAGCTTTTTTTCTTCCAAAAAATCAACAAAAATTCAACAAAAATGTGACAAAAAATCAACAAAAATGTGACAAAAATTCAACAAAAATGTGACAAAAATGTGACAAAAATTCAACAAAAATTCAACAAAAATTCAACAAAAAATCAACAAAAATGTGACAAAAATTCAACAAAAATGTGACAAAAATGTGACAAAAATGTGACAAAAATGTGACAAAAATGCGACAAAAATGCGACAAAAATGCGACAAAAATGTGACAAAAATTCAACAAAAATGTGACAAAAATGTGACAAAAATGTGACAAAAATGTGACAAAAATGTGACAAAAATGTGACAAAAATTCGACAAAAATGTGACAAAAATGTGACAAAAATGTGACAAAAATGTGACAAAAATTCGACAAAAATGCAACAAAAATGCGACAAAAATGTGACAAAAATGCGACAAAAATGCGACAAAAATTTGACAAAAATTCAACAAAAAATCAACAAAAATGTGACAAAAATTCAACAAAAATTCAACAAAAAATCAACAAAAATGCGACAAAAAATCAATCATCAGTTTTAAGCTTCACACATTTAAACACAAAACACAGCAGCTTTTTACATTTGAACATTTTGTAGAATCGACCAAAATAAACCACACTTGGTCGGACGAAGTCTGTCTAAAAAGAATTACTACGTCATTAATTTGAGATTAATCACAGGTTTACACTGGAGTTCTTTCTGATATTGGTTCCAATAGTAACCTGGTGTTTCTAATTATAAACTTCAAAATGATTAACATTTGTGTCACGCGTTTGGCTTCTGTAGGGGCAGGTTTTAGTCTATTGTAATTCTCTTGGTTTCCCTGTTGTCGTTCCCATCTCCACTACAGTTTTTATTTTTATTATTTTTTCTTCCTTTTCTCCCTGTACAGTTTGGTGCATTAAAAAGCCGGGGTGTTTAATGGGCCAGTTGTGAGTTGGCGATAGTATCATAATGAGCTGATACTGAGTTTTCCTCATGGATCTGTGATGGTTTGACTCCGCCCCTCTTTGCTCCACAAGCAGAAAAACACGAGTCAGTCTGTGTTTTTAACTGACAGTAAAAGTCACACTGCAAAAAGTGGATTCTAAGCAAGTAAAAAATGTCTTACTTTAAGAAATAAGTTCTTATTTTTTCCCTAAAAAGTAATAATGTTTTGCCGCAAAGTTTTCTTGAGAAAAAAAATCTTATTTTAGGAAATAAAATCGAGCCATTTCTTGTTCAGATAAATTTGTTAAAAAAAATGCTAATTTTTCTTGTAAAAGAAAGAAAAACTTTTTGAATCTTCTTCAGCTTTAGACAAAGAATATTTTTTATTATTTTAAGAAAAACTAAGAATTCTTAATGTAACTCTTAATGTCAGAGCTGATTCTCACAGAGAGATAAAACATTCCATTCTTTAAAGTGGGCGGCTCGGTGGCACAGCGGTTAGAGCCTCAGCTTCACAGCTCAAAGGTCCGATTCCCACCAGGACGAGGCCTTTCTGTGTGGAGCATGTTCTCCCCGTGTCTACCACTAAAACATGTACAATAGGTGAATCCTCCAGGTGATTCTGACCATCAGCCTGGCTCCACATCATGGAGGTGGGTCTCTGGGCGCCGCAATACTTTCCTTAAATATTAGTATTTATTAAGAACATTTTGCTCAAAAATGTGTGTAATTTAGAACATTTTACTTAAATCAAGCAACATTTGAGTAAAATATCCCCAATTTTTCACTAAATAAGAATGTTTTCCTTAAATTATTCAATTTTCTGAGGACATTTTGCTTAATTCTAGCTATTTATTTGCTTAAATTTAGTGTTTCTTTCTTGTTTTATGATGAGAAAAATTTTCTAGAAATAAGAATTCTCAGCAAGAAAAAAATGCTGACCCCATTGGCAGAATCTTTTCCTTAAAACAAGACAAAATGTCCTATTTAAAGATTGTTTTCCTTGTTTTTAGGAGGGCACTTTTTGCAGTGCACTGAAGAATAAAGTCTCCTCCTCGTCTCTTCTGTCGATCCTTCAATCCTTTTCTCTGTTTACATTCTGCACATGCGCCTCTACACCTGGGTCTATTCTCTGTGTGAGCGTCACAGCGCCTCCCACAGGCCTGGAGGAGGAACCACAGACCTGTGGACGCTCACGTTCACTGAGCTGCTTCAGGCTCACAGAGGAAGTCTCTGAAAACATAAGCGTTTTATCTTCATGTGGATTTAGCTTAAATATCCGGCTCGAAGCCACAAACCGTTTGAGAATAAAGCTGGTAAATGGATGAATCCTCCTTCAGCCTCATGAACGACGGTAAAATGTCATCAATCTCCTGCAGAAGTTCCACGTCCACGTCTCTAAACTTCCTCTCCTCCTGCTGAACAAACAGGACTGGCAGATATCAGAGCAGAAGTGTGTTTAAAGCGTAATCAGGAGCTCCTCTTCTGTGATTACTCAGCACGAGCCCCCGCGGTCAGAGACAAACGAGTGTCAGGATGATGAACTCGTCTTTAATGAGGCTCCCGTCTGTTTGGAGGGGACTATTTTTAGCCCCGTCTCAGCGGAGCTCGGAGTCACAGAGGCGGAAAAACCGAGAGAGGCTCAGCGGTTAGAGCCCGAGCACCACGAGAGAGGCTCAGCGGTTAGAGCCCGAGCACCACGAGAGGAGGAAAACCGAGAGAGGCTCAGCGGTTAGAGCCCGAGCACCACGAGAGGCGGAAACCGAGAGAGGCTCAGCGGTTAGAGCCCGAGCACCACGAGAGAGGCTCAGCGGTTAGAGCCCGAGCACCACGAGAGAGGCTCAGCGGTTAGAGCCCGAGCACCACGAGAGGCGGAAACCGAGAGAGGCTCAGCGGTTAGAGCGCGAGCACCACGAGAGGCGGAAAAACCGAGAGAGGCTCAGCGGTTAGAGCCCGTTTTAGAACTTTATAACGACCAGGGCGACCTCAGATCTGACCAATAAAACAAATTATTAATATCTCAAAAACAATAAAACAATAAAATTCAACAAAAATCTGACAAAAATTCAAGAAAAAAGTGACAAAAATTCAAGAAAAAAGTGACAAAAATTCAAGAAAAAAATGACAAAAATTCAAGAAAAAATGACAAAAATTCAAGAAAAAAGTGACAAAAATTCAAGAAAAAAGTGACAAAAATTCAAGAAAAAAATGACAAAAATTCAAGAGAAAATGACAAAAATTCAACAAAAAAACGACAAAAATTCAACAAAAAAGTGACAAAAATTCAACAAAAAAATGACAAAAATTCAACAAAAAAGTGACAAAAATTCAATAAAAAAATGATAAAAATTCAACAAAAAAGTGACAAAAATTCAATAAAAAATGACAAAAATTCAATAAAAAAAATGACAAAAATTCAACAAAAAAAATGACAAAAATTCAACAAAAAAATGACAAAAATTCAACAAAAAAATGACAAAAATTCAACAAAAAAACGACAAAAATTCAACAAAAAAGTGACAAAAATTCAATAAAAAATGACAAAAATTCAATAAAAAAAATGACAAAAATTCAACAAAAAAGTGACAAAAATTCAATAAAAAAATGACAAAAATTCAACAAAAAAGTGACAAAAATTCAATAAAAAATGACAAAAAATCAATAAAAAAAATGACAAAAATTCAACAAAAAAGTGACAAAAATTCAACAAAAAAAATGACAAAAATTCAACAAAAAAGTGACAAAAATTTAACAAAAAAGTGACAAAAATTCAACAAAAAAATGACAAAAAATCAACAAAAAAGTGACAAAAAATCAACAAAAAAGTGACAAAAAATCAACAAAAAAGTGACAAAAATTCAACAAAAAAGTGACAAAAATTCAACAAAAAAATGACAAAAATTGAAGAAAAAAATGACAAAAATTCAGCGGTTAGAGCCCGAGCACCACGAGAGAGGCTCAGCGGTTAGAGCCCGAGCACCACGAGAGAGGCTCAGCGGTTAGAGCGCGAGCACCACGAGAGGCTCAGCGGTTAGAGCCCGAGCACCACGAGAGAGGCTCAGCGGTTAGAGCCCGAGCACCACGAGAGAGGCTCAGCGGTTAGAGCGCGAGCACCACGAGAGGCTCAGCGGTTAGAGCCCGAGCACCATGAGAGAGGCTCAGCGGTTAGAGCCCGAGCACCACGAGAGAGGCTCAGCGGTTAGAGCCCGAGCACCACGAGAGAGGCTCAGCGGTTAGAGCCCGAGCACCACGAGAGAGGCTCAGCGGTTAGAGCCCGAGCACCACGAGAGAGGCTCAGCGGTTAGAGCCCGAGCACCACGAGAGGCAGCGGGTCGAAGGCTGAGAGCGATATATCGGCGGATTTTAATCTTTCGTTACTGGACTAAAGGTCTGGATCCAAACCAAACCTGTCCAGGGGCGGACTGGCCATATTCTGGAAGAGCACAGAAGGGCCACCGGTCCCGCCTCAACCGAGCTTTACCCAAATCTAAAAGCTACGAAGAAAAGCATCAAAATAGCGAGAAAAAGAGGATGAGAACGTGAAAAAAACACGGACAAAAAATGATAGAAAAAATAATTTAAAAAACAACAAAAATGTGGCGACGTGACGAAAAGTTTCCATCACTTTTGTGGGTCTGAGCTTTCAAATGAGGCGTTGCTCTCCAGTCGAGAAGCTTTTAGATTTGGGTAAAGCCCAGTATAAAAAAACATGAATCTAAAAGGAATTCCGTGGAGTATGGTGTGCCACGAGGTCAAAAGATTCTTGGGAAAAAATTCAACAAAAATGTGACAAAAATGTGACAAAAAATCAACAAAAATGTGACAAAAATGTGACAAAAATGTGACAAAAATTCAACAAAAAAATGACAAAAATCTGACAAAAATCTGACAAAAAATCAACAAAAATGCAACAAAAATGTGACAAAAATCAACAAAAAATCAACAAAAATGTGACAAAAAATCAACAAAAATTCAACAAAAATTCAACAAAAAAATGTGACAAAAATGTGACAAAAATTCAACAAAAATGTGACAAAAATTCAACAAAAATTCAACAAAAATTCAACAAAAATTCAACAAGAGGACGTGTCCTGCTGGACGCTCAGACGGGTCAGATCCAGAGGAAGAAGCTCCGCATGGGACCGAAAACAAAAACAAAACACTTTTCCACTCCGACTGTTCTCCATCTGTCACTGTTTATCTGTTCATCCTCCCCTTCCTCCACTTCCTCCCCTCTTCCTCCTCCTCCTCCTCTTCCTCCCCCGTCCTCCTCCTCCTCCTCCTCTTCCTCCCCTCCTCCTCCTCTCTCTCTGATGTGAAGGGAAAGTGTCACCAAATCTAAATTCCCTCTCAGGATTAGCATAATAATCAGCTGTGAAACGGGCTGAAACGTTGCGTCAGGCTGTGGATCTGGAACGTCTCATTCCCACTTCCTTTGTCCATGAAATATTCACTTTGTTTCCCCGACAAAAGGAGGAACTGGGAGCAGCGTTTTTATCTCCACACATTTGTTTCTGCTGAAGGTTCGAGATCAGGAAGCGTCACCGTCTCCACAAAGGTTCATTATCTTCTCCTGGTTTGTTGGTTTTCGTCCGAGCTCAGGGTTTTAGGAATGTTGAGGCTGAACAGAGTTTATTGTGGAGCTTTTAGTTCAGTGTTTCTGAAACGGTTTGGCTTCAGGACCCACCGTCACCAAAGAAGTCCTGCTACTACACTGGATCATTGGTTAAAGGATCTGTATAAGTACAGGCATTTATATGATATATTTTACCTCTACCAATATGAAGTACTATTTTTTGTGATAAATATAAGTGTTTGCTGGAGGTATTTTTCAAACCCGGAAGACAAGACGCTTGGATTCAGTTAACTCAGAGGAACCGGGTCAAACATGACCTACAGCAGATACAAATGACCTGGGATGTTTTTGTTTTGTTTTTTT
>NW_027639195.1:25000-48778 GCF_951799975.1 Gobius niger | reverse complement strand
GGTCCTGAGTCTTGGTCCTGAGTCTTGGTCCTGAGTCCAGGTCCTGAGTCTTGGTCCTGAGTCTTGGTCCTGAGTCTTGGTCCTGAGTCTTGGTCCTGAGTCTTGGTCCTGAGTCTTGGTCCTGAGTCCTTGGTCCTGAGTCTTGGTCCTGAGTCTTGGTCCTGAGTCTTGGTCCTGAGTCTTGGTCCTGAGTCTTGGTCCTGAGTCTTGGTCCTCTGGTCCTGAGTCCTGGTCCTGGTCCTGGTCTTGGTCCTGAGTCTCTCATGTCCCGCCCCCGGGTTTCATCTCCATCTGCCGCCGCTCGGTTTGTTTGGTCCTGAGTCTGAGTCCTCTGGTCCTGTAGTCCTGGTGCTGGTCCTGGTCCTGTAGTCCTGGTCCTGGTCCTGGTCCTGGTCCTGGTCCTGGTCCTGGTCCTGGTCCTGGTCCTGGTCCTGGTCCTGGTCCTGGTCCTGGTCCTGGTCCTGGTCCTGAGCCTCTCATGTCCCGCCCCCGGGTTTCATCTCCGCTCCATCTGCCGCCGCTCGGTTTGTTTGGTCCTGTAGTCCTGGTCCTGGTCCTGCTCCTGGTCCTGGTCCTGGTCCTGGTCCTGGTCCTGGTCCTGGTCCTGGTCCTGGTCCTGGTCCTGGTCCTGGTCCTGGTCCTGGTCCTGCTCCTGCTCCTGCTCCTGGTCCTGCTCCTGGTCCTGGTCCTGAGCCTCTCATGTCCCGCCCCCGGGTTTCATCTGCGCTCCATCTGCCGCCGCTCGGTTTGTTTGGTCCTGAGTCTGAGTCCCCTGGTCCTGGTCCTGGTCCTGGTCCTGGTCCTGGTCCTGGTCCTGGTCCTGGTCCTGGTCCTGCTCCTGCTCCTGCTCCTGGTCCTGGTCCTGGTCCTGGTCCTGAGTCTCTCATGTCCCGCCCCCGGGTTTCATCTCCATCTGCCGCCGCTCGGTTTGTTTGGTCCCAGAGGACGTTAGCGCCGGATCCGTTCATGCTAGCTGCTCCGCGCGGCTAAAGCTTCATTAATGCTAACGAGCCGTGATCCGCTGGTGGACCCGGGGGTGTCAGAAGATCCTGTTCCCAAACACGATTAACCGGGAGGACGAGGAGCAGGAGCTTCGTCTGACTGAAGATCAAACCTCTGCTCAACGTCACTCATATAAACCTCATTTTAACTTTTCATACAAATATACGACAGTTTATTCTTAAACGGCCGAATGACTCGTATAGCCCAGGCTAACGCTAACGCTAACCGGACCAATCAGGGACCAGGCTCTTCCAGACTGAGATGTTCTCACCTGAGCTCAGACGAGTTGATCCGTACCTGTCTGGTCTAACTTCACCCCCGTTTGGAGCCATAGGAACACACTGGGAGAGGCTAAATGCTAACAACATCTTTGGTCGTTTAGCGTGACTGAGCGCACACACAGAGACCAGACAGGTACGGATCAACTCGTCTAAGCTCAGGTAAGAACAGATCTCAGTCTGGAAGAACGGGGGCCTGTTCCTTTAACCTCTTAACTCCCACCTGAACGGATCCCATTTTCTCCAGTTCGGCTTTACCCGAATCAGAAAGATTCTTGGGGAAAAAAGCACCAAAACAGCCACAAAAAATTAGAAGAAAACAAGGATGTAAACGCGACAAAATGTGACAAAAATTCAACAAAAATTCAACAAAAATGTGACAGAAATTTAACAAAAATTCGACAAAAATTTGACAAAAATTTGACAAAAATTTGACAAAAATTTGACAAAAATTCAACAAAAATGTGACAAAAATTAAACAAAAATGTGACAAAAATTTAACAAAAATTCAACAAAAATTCGACAAAAATTTGACAAAAATTTGACAAAAATTCAACAAAAATGTGACAAAAATTTAACAAAAATGTAACAAAAATGTGACAAAAATTCAACAAAAATTCAACAAAAATTCAACAAAAATGTGACAAAAATGTGACAAAAATGTGACAAAAATGTGACAAAAATGTGACAAAAATGTGACAAAAATTCAACAAAAATTCAACAAAAATTCAACAAGAATTCAACAAAAATTCAACAAAAATGTGACAAAAAAGAAAAAAAAACGAAAGAAAAAAAACAACAAAGGTGACTCAACACAGCAACAATGTGAGGAAAAAGATCAGTTTTGTGGGTCTTAGCTTTCAAATGAGGTGTTACACAGGCCTATATAATGGCCAAAGAGGACAGAATGCATTTGGTTTAGGCGGGTGGTAAAGAGGTTAAGGCAGCGTCAGGCCCGGGGGCCAGATCTGGCCTCCAGCTCAGTCTCTCTGGCTCAAGACGAGTTTCAAAAAATCATCAAGCAAAGAAAAGCTGAAATACTGTCTGTGTTTTTACATTTCCTGCTGAACTTCCTACTAGGTCATACAGGAAAAGTAAATGGTTATTTTCTCTGGGCTTAAAGGGGAGGTCTTAAAGGGGAGGTCTTAAAGGGGAGGTCTTAAAGCGGTTACGGTGAAAAGATGCTAACGTTAGCTGCTAACCTTTAGCTGGAGCTGTTAAATGACCGACAGCTTCCTCTCGAATAATCCAGGTCATTCATGTAAAATCCATGTGAAATATAAAGTTTCTGACTCGTATTTATCATAAATATTCCACTGTCTCTGAGTTTGGTTTTTATCACAGAAATACTTTATTCCCGGAGTTTATTGAACTTTTATCAGATGTAGTCGCTCAATCTGCTGGTGTTCGGACACCGGGCTCTGAGCTCACGCTGGAGTGACTTTTTTTTTTTCCGTAATGATAGTTTTAATTGAAATTTAAATGACAAACAAAACGCCTGTAAAAGTGCCAAAACTGTCGTTCTGTTTCATAAAATAAACGTTTGTAACAATAAATAAATTCAGATTAATTTTTTTTTTTAAAACACATCTGCAGCTGCAGCGCGAGGAGAAAGTCGTGGCTTGTGTCCGAATCGCCAACAGAATCAGTTACTTTATAGTGACTTTATAGTGACTATATAGTGATTATATAGTGACTTTAGGGGCGACGGTGGCGCAGATGGTAGAGCAGCTTGTCTCATGATCACGGGTTCGATTCCCACCTCCTGAAAGTGTACACTGTCGTTGTGTCCTTGGGCAAGACACTTCACCCACATTGCCCCCAGTGCCTGCGTACACTGGTGTGTGAATGAGAGCATGAATGGGTGAGTGGATCCGTGCTGTAAAGTGCTTTGAGTTTATAAGTTGAGACCGGGCCTGTGTAGTGAATGAGGGGTCAGGGACTAGGCAGGATTCGGACACAGCCCAAGTGTGTCTCGTGACCAGGGGGCGGGGCTTCATCACAAACCTTCTCACCTCAGCTCCTCGTATTAAACTGTGTCTAATGTAACACCTTTATGCAGGTGATTCATGTAAATATGAACGTTGTGATTCAGAGACGTGTGAGAGAGAACCAGGTTCATGGAGATCAGGAGCTTTTCCACTCAGATGAAGTGTAGTGACCATATAAAGTCTGGCCAGGGTTAATAGAATAATGAAGTGTCAGATGGAGCGGCGGCTCTGGGTAATGGAGGATGTTCTGCTCCTGAAGCTCTGACGTCTCCTCTGTCCATCACTCCCTTAATAAGACCAGACTCTGAGAGAACACGCGTGTTTGAAAGACAGGCCTGATTTCATCTTCAGTCACATCTGGACCCGTGTTCGATCCGTGTGCGGCAGGAACACGTGACTGACCCTCACAAAGTCCAAGACTCAGTGTGTGAGGAAAGACCTGGAGGAGGTGCCTCTAAAATCCTGCCCTGTCACTCAAAATGTCACCGAGCTTAATAAAGAAGCTGCAGTTACACGTCTGACCTGAGGTGGCAGTAGCGAGTATAAAGCCGGTGACCAGGAGGGAAACCTGCAGATCTGAGGCTCTTTCATTGGGAGCTTCAGGAGGACGTGTCTTTCCTCCACAGATCCACTTTGTGAAGACAGCGTTTAAAACAGAGATGCAGGTTTTTATATCAGCTCCTCCTCCTGAGCAGCTCCCTCCGCTCCACAGCAGTCTTTCAGCATCTTCTGAAGAGCACACTTGTTCCTTAAAAGGGCAAAAAAGGCTGTGTTTTTTTGTCAGATTTTGTCATTTCTTTTGCTTTGCATTTTCTTCTCGTTTTCTTCTTGTTTTTGTCACAGTTTTGAGACTTTCATGAAGCTTTTAGATTTGGGTAAAGCCACATTGTAGGAAACGTGCTCGGTTCAGTCGGAGGTTAAGACAGAAAACGTCCCTCACGTTTCCTCCTCCTCATGTTTTAAAATGGCCGCCATCAGAGTTTTTACAGATTACTCAGAAATACGTGAATGTGCCAAGGCAACACTTCAGCTATGTTTTTAATGAGGGAGTGACAGAATAACATGATGGACGTGTCTGTGGTTTCCCTCCCCAGGCCGCCGCGAGCCGCCATGGCCTCCTCTCCGCCCCTCCGCCTCCTCCCGCTCCTGCTCTGCCCCCTGCTGGTGGGCGCGCGGCCGCTGGTGCTGCACCCGTCGGTGAACGTGGCGGTGGTTTTCTCCGGCTCCAGTTACCAGAGCGAGGTGCGGGGGCGCCTGAGCGGGGAGAACTTCGCCGACCTGCCCGTGGCCGTGAACCCCGTGACCGTCCTGGTCAACGACACCAACCCCCGCGACCTCCTCACGCGCCTCTGCGACACCATGGCGGCCGAGAAGCTGCACGGCGTGGTGTTCGAGGACGACGTGGCCCAGGACGGAGGCGACGCTCAGGTGAGGACGGCTCCTGAGGGCGAGGTTCAGGACGGCTCCTGAGGGCGAGGTTCAGGACGGCTCCTGAGGGCGAGGTTCAGGACGGCTCCTGAGGGCGAGGTTCAGGCCGGCTCCTGAGGGCGAGGTTCAGGACGGCTCCTGAGGGCGAGGTTCAGGGCGAGGTTCAGGCCGGCTCCTGAGGGCGAGGTTCAGGACGGCTCCTGAGGGCGAGGTTCAGGACCGGGGTTTAAGAAACAGAGACGTCAAAGTGTGGAGTCTGTAGGAGCTGCTCAAGTGGAGATGTTTCAAATAAAAGCCTTACATTTGTGTAGTTTTCAGAAAAAAGCCTTAAATTTGTGCCTTTTTCAAAATAAAAGCCTCAAATTTGTGCCTTTTTCATAATAAAAGCCTTAAATTTGTGTCGTTTTCAAAATAAAAGCCTTAAATTTGTGCCGTTTTCAAAATAAAAGCCTTAAATTTGTGCCGTTTTCAAAATAAAAGCCTTAAATTTTTACGTTTTCAAAATAAAAGCCTTGAATTTGTGGCGTTTTCAAAATAAAAGCCTCAAATTTGTGGCGTTTTCAAAATAAAAGCCTTTAGTTTGTGTCGTTTTCAAAATAAAAGCCTTAAATTTGTGTCGTTTTTCAAAATAAAAGCCTTAAATTTGTGTCGTTTTCAAAATAAAAGCCTCAGATTTGTGCCTTTTTCAAAATAAAAGCCTTAAATTTGTGTCGTTTTCAAAATAAAAGCCTTAAATTTTTACGTTTTCAAAATAAAAGCCTTGAATTTGTGCCGTTTTCAAAATAAAAGCCTCAGATCTGTGGCGTTTTCAAAATAAAAGCCTTAAATTTTTACGTTTTCAAAATAAAAGCCTTAAATTTGTGGCGTTTTCAAAATAAAAGCCTCAAATTTCTGTTGTTTTCAAAATAAAAGCCTCAAATTTCTGTTGTTTTCAAAATAAAAGCCTTAATTTTTTTCCTTTTTCAAAATAAAAGCCTTACATTTGTGCCTTTTTCAAAATAATAGCCTTAAATTTGGGTCGTTTTCAAAATAAAAGCCTCAGATTTGTGTCGTTTTCAAAATAAAAGTCTTAAATTTGTGTCGTTTTCAAAATAAAAGCCTTAATTTTTTTCCTTTTTCAAAATAAAAGCCTTAGATTTGTGTCGTTTTCAAAATAAAAGCCTCAGATCTGTGGCGTTTTCAAAATAAAAGCCTCAGATTTTTGCCGTTTTCAAAATAAAAGCCTCAGATTTTTGCCGTTTTCAAAATAAAAGCCTCAGATTTGTGTCGTTTTCAAAATAAAAGCCTCAGATCTGTGGCGTTTTCAAAATAAAAGCCTCAGACTGTGAGGCGGAGGCTGGTGGAGGATCGTCCTGCGGGCCTGGACTCAGCGCGAGGTGAAGGCTGAGTCAGACGGACTTCAGGTCACTGGCCACGCTCCAGTCTGTGTCAGTGTGAGACAGGGCAGCCACATGCCTGACAGCCTGCCCCGGGGCGGGTGAGTCGCCGCGTCTGTCTGTGTGAAGGAGAGCGTTAGAAAAGGGCAGCACGGATCAGGAGGTTCACGGGCGGATCAGCCGTGAAAATCCACAGATACAGAAACAGAACACTAGGAATTTAAAAACACAACATATTTAAGGCTTTTATTTTGAAAACACTATGGATTTAAGGGTTTATTTTTAAAACAGCACAAATTTAAGGCTTTTATTTTGGAAACATAACAAATTTAAGGCTTTTATTTTGAAAACACTATGGATTTAAGGGTTTATTTTTAAAACAGCACAAATTTAAGGCTTTTATTTTGAAAACAGCACATATTTAAGGCTCTTATTTTGAAAACACAACAAATTTAAGGCTTTTATTTTGAAAACACTATGAATTTAAGGCTTTTATTTTAAAAACACAACAAATTTCAGGCTTTTATTTTGAAAACACTATGAATTTAAGGGTTTATTTTGAAAACGGCACAAATTTAAGGCTTTTATTTTGAAAACACAACAAATTTAAGGCTTTTATTTTGAAAACGGCACAAATTTAAGGCTTTTATTTTGAAAACACAACAAATTTAAGGCTTTTATTTTGAAAACACAACAAATTTAAGGCTTTTATTTTGAAAACACAACAAATTTAAGGCTTTAATTTTGAAAACTGCACAAATTGAAGGCTCTTATTTTGAAAACACATCAAATTTCAGGCTTTTATTTTGAAAACACTATGAATTTAAGGGTTTATTTTGAAAACAACACAAACTTAAGGCTTTTATTTTGAAAACACAACAAATTTAAGGCTTTTATTTTGAAAACGGCACAAATTTAAGGCTCTTATTTTGAAAACACATCAAATTTCAGGCTTTTATTTTGAAAACACTATGAATTTAAGGGTTTATTTTGAAAACGGCACAAATTGAAGGCTCTTATTTTGAAAACAGCACAAATTGAAGGCTTTTATTTTGAAAACACAACAAATTTAAGGCTTTTATTTTGAAAACGGCACAAATGTAAGGCTTTTATTTTGAAAACACTATGAATTTAAGGCTTTTATTTTGAAAACACAACAAATTTAAGGGTTTATTTTGAAAACTCAACACATTTAAGGTTTTTATTTTGAAAACACTATGAATTTAAGGCTTTTATTTTGAAAACATAACAAATTTAAGGCTTTTATTTTGAAAACACTATGAATTTAAGGCTTTTATTTTGAAAACATCACAAATTTAAGGCTTTTATTTTGAAAACACAACAAATTTAAGGCTTTTATTATGAAAACATCACGAATTTAAGGCTTTTATTTTGAAAACACAACAAATTTAAGGCTTTTATTTTGAAAACATCACAAATTTAAGGCTTTTATTTTGAAAACACTATTAATTTAAAGGTTTATTTTGAAAACACAACAAATTTAAGGCTTTTATTTTGAAAACACTATGAATTTAAGGCTTTTATTTTGAAAACACAACAAATTTAAGGCTTATATTTTGAAAACACTATGAATTTAAGGCTTTTATTTTGAAAACACTATGAATTTAAGGCTTTTATTTTGAAAACAGCACAAATTGAAGGCTCTTATTTTGAAAACACTATGAATTTAAGGCTCTTATTTTGAAAACACTATGAATTTAAGGGTTTATTTTGAAAACAGCACAAATTGAAGGCTCTTATTTTGAAAACACAACAAATTTAAGGTTTTTATTTTGAAAACACAACAAATTTAAGGCTCTTATTTTGAAAACCCAACAAATTTAAGGCTTTTATTTTGAAAACTGCACAAATTTAAGGCTTTTATTTTGAAAACGGCACAAATTTAAGGCTTTTATTTTGAAAACACCATGAAATTAAGGGTTTATTTTGAAAACAGCACACATTGACAGCTCTTGTTTTGAAAGCGTTTAGATTTGGATAAAGCCGTGTTGTGTTTTGCTCAGGTGGCAGAAGTGGCTCAGATCCTGGACTTCCTCTCCACTCAGACGTCCCTCCCGATCGTCGGCATCAGCGGCGGCTCCGCGGTCGTCATCCCCTACAAGGTAACGTGTTGGACCCGTGTTGTATGTGCGTGTTCCAGGGACCCGTGTTGTCTGTGCGTGTTCCCGTGTCTCCGTCTGCTCTGATTAAACCTGAACTGGGTCATATTTGGAGGCGCTGATCGACCGTGACTTCACGCCGAGAGATCAGGAAACAGCCGGCAGAGTTTTACCTGAGCGAGGAGGCGCCGCCGAGCCAGGAGGCGCCGGTGAGCGAAGAGGCGCCGGTGAGCGAAGAGGCGCCGCCGAGCCAGGAGGCGCCGGTGAGCGAGGAGGCGCCGGCGAGCCAGGAGGCGCCGGCGAGCCAGGAGGCGCCGGTGAGCGAGGAGGCGCTGCCGAGCCTCTTTACTTCACTGATCCACTGGAAACGGCGTTACCAGAAACCCTACGAACCAATTACACAGCGAGAAAACACTGAGGCTCGTTTCCTCCTGTCTCAGTTCTAACTCTGTCAGAGTAAATGTTTGGTATCCACGTGTAGCAGGAAAGGCTGTGATGACGCTGTAATCCAAATATGGGCATTTCCTGTGGGAGACACAGCGGCTAAAGGCGGGAGGAACATACACTGGTGCAGATAAGGGACTAAACTGTAGGGCTGTTTTCTCCAATTTCAGGCTCTTATTTTGAAAACATCGCAGATTTAAGACTTTTATTTTGAAAACGCAGCAAATTTAAGGCTTTTATTTTGAAAACGCAGCAAATTTAAGGGTTTTATTTTGAAAACACAACAAATTTCAGGCTTTTATTTTGAAAACCACAAATTTAAGGCTTTTATTTTGAAAACACTATGAATTTAAGGCTTTTATTTTGAAAACGCAGAAAATTTAAGGCTTTTATTTTGAAAACACTATGAATTTAAGGCTTTTATTTTTGAAAACTCTACAAATTTAAGGCTTTTATTTTGAAAACATAACGAATTTAAGGCTTTTATTTTGAAAACACGACAAATTTAAGGCTTTTATTTTGAAAACACCACAAATTTAAGGCTTTTATTTTGAAAACACAACACATTTATGGCTTTTATTTTGAAAACACTATGAATTTAAGGCTTTTATTTTGAAAACATAACAAATTTAAGGCTTTTATTTTGAAAACAACACAAATTTAAGGCTTTTATTTTGAAAACAGCACAAATTTAAGGCTTTTATTTTTGAAAACACAACAAATTTAAGGCTTTTATTTTGAAAACACAACAAATTTAAGGCTTTTATTTTGAAAACAGCACAAATTTAAGGCTTTTATTTTTGAAAACACTTTGAATTTAAGACTTTTATTTTGAAAACACTTTGAATTTAAGACTTTTATTTTGAAAACACTTTGAATTTAAGACTTTTATTTTGAAAACACAACAAATTTAAGACTTTTATTTTGAAAACGCAGTAAATTTAAGGCTTTTATTTTGAAAACTCAACAAATTTAAGGCTTTTATTTTGAAAACATAACGAATTTCAGGCTTTTATTTTGAAAACGCAACAAATTTAACGCTTTTATTTTAAAAACATAACAAATTTCAGGCTTTTATTTTGAAAACGACACAAATTTAAGGCTTTTATTTTGAAAACACAACAAATTTCAGGCTTTTATTTTGAAAACAACACAAATTTAAGGCTTTTATTTTGAAATGCATGTGCAGACTAAGGGACTAAACTTTAAAAACATCTGACCTTCAGTCGCTCCATCAGACACTTTATAACCATTGAACTTTGAACCCAAAAAACAAGGAGGAATTAAAACGTTGACAGATTGTTTTCACTAAAAACTAAGCGAGATCCAAAATCCCTCTGAGCAAACGTCTGTCACTAAAGCGTTTCAAAGATCTCCTTGGTTTCCCCGGTTCCTCCTGCAGCTTCTCTCCTCGCTCTCCTCGCTCGTCCCAGCTCGCCGCCTCTTTCACCCGCTCCTCACGTTGGGACAAAGCCGCAGGTGTCGGGCTCTTGTTGTCGCCGGCGCCGCGTCTGAAAAGCGTCTGATTATGAATGAGGCGTTTGATGGCGGCTCGTGAAAGGCAGCACCTCTCCTTCAGGATGAGCCGCCTGAAGGGGAGGAAACGAGGCCTTCAGGCGCCTCTTCAGACGGCGGCGGCGTCTCAGGGTTATTTACGGAGCTGGAGGATCAGACTCCACGGCCTGAAGAAGCTCCTCCCACCAGGAAGTCCATCTGCGTAGGCTTCGAGTCAGAGGCCGGGGCTGAGTCTGCCTGGAGCTCCCCCTGCAGGCGGCAGTGGGAAAGTTCTGTGGAGCTACTAAAGAGATGGAGATGTTGTTGCAAGAGTCGTTTATTATGTATTACTATTTTGAAAAAAGCACAAATTTAAGGCTTTTATTTTGAAAACGCCACAAATTTGAGGCTTTTATTTTGAAAACACCACAAATTTCAGGCTTTTATTTTGAAAACATAACGTGGAAGTCCATCTGCGTCAGCTTCGAGTCAGAGGCCAGGGCTGGAGCTCCCCCTACAGGCGGCAGTGGGAAAGTTCTGTGGAGCTACTAAAGAGATAGAGATGTTGTTGCAAGAGTCGTTTATTATTTATTATTATTTTGAAAAAAGCACAAATTTAAGGCTTTTATTTTGAAAACTCAACAAATTTAAGGCTTTTATTTTGAAAACATAACAAATTTAAGGCTTTTATTTTGAAAACTCAACAAATTTAAGGCTTTTATTTTGAAAACTCAACAAATTTAAGGCTTTTATTTTGAAAACTCAACAAATTTAAGGCTTTTATTTTGAAAACACCACAAATTTCAGGCTTTTATTTTGAAAACACCACAAATTTCAGGCTTTTATTTTGAAAACACCACAAATTTCAGGCTTTTATTTTGAAAACATAACAAATTTAAGGCTTTTCTTTTGAAAACATAACAAATTTCAGGCTTTTATTTTGAAAACACCACAAATTTCAGGCTTTTATTTTGAAAACATAACAAATTTCAGGCTTTTATTTTGAAAACATAACAAATTTCAGGCTTTTATTTTGAAAACATAACGTGGAAGTCCATCTGCGTCAGCTTCGAGTCAGAGGCCAGGGCTGGAGCTCCCCCTGCAGGCGGCAGTGGGAACATTCTGTGGAGCTACTAAAGAGATGGAGATGTTGTTGCAAGAGTCGCTTATTGTGAATTTTGAGAAAACTGGATCTCAAGGAAATGACCATATTTGGATTACAGCGTCTTTCCTGCTACACGTGGATACCAAACATGTCAGTGTTTGTGAATGAATGAGCGTGGGACAGAGCAGACATGTTGGAGTCACTTCCTGGATCAATCTCAGAGAATAAACGGCGTAAAGAGAGAGTTTGGGCTGTTTTATAGCTGAGATGTTAGATGAGGAGATCCTGCTGGTCCTGGTGTTTCCACAGAGTAATAAAAAGCCTTGAATTTGACTCAAACTGGCATTAAATAAACATTATATTTTGGATAATAATGACCTCTTTCAGCTGCAGGTTTGGATTTTTCCATTTGCTGAATCTCGAAAGTTCCTTCACTAAAACATTTTGAAACCTCTGGATCCAGAGAGAGAGTTTTGTGATGTTGTGATTTTGAGGAGGTGAAATGTTCTTAAAGGGGGGTGTTCTGCAAAATGGACTTTTTCAAGCTTCACACCATGTTATTCTGTCATTCCCTCATTAAAAACATGCCTGAAGTGTTGCCTTGGGACATTCACGTATTTTTGAGTAATCTGTAAAAACTCTGACGGCGGCCATTTTAGGGATAGGTTTGCCTGAGTCCTCCTAGGAACGCCCCCACCTCCTGGAGACGCCTGCTCCCTGAGGAGGCCTCAGCGCAGAGAGAGAAGAACATCTGAAAGGTTTCATCCGTAGACATGATGATAAATGACTCCGCCTCCTCACTCCTCCTCACTCCTCCCCGTTTACCTTCGAGGGGGGAGTCAATCAATTTACACCAAGAAATATAATACACAAGAAATATGCCAAAAAGGTAGAAAAGAATACAAAAAAATATCCACAAAAAGAGACAAAAGAAAAAAACGTTAAAAAAAAAAGGAAAAAAAAATATTTCAAAAAGCGACAAAAGACAAAACAGTAAAAAAAAGTGAAAAATACATTTTTAAAAATTACAAAAAAATTACTAAAAAAATACAAAAAATATCCCAGAAAGTGACAAAAAAGACAAAAGGAAAAAAAAAAGGAAAAAAAACAAATATTACTAAAATATTTTAAAAAGTGACAAAAGACAAAACAGTTCAAAAAAAGTAAAAACAAAATAAAAACAAAATAAACACAAAATAAACACAAAATACAAAAAAATATCCCAAAAAAGACAAAAGTAAAAAAAAAAAAAAAAGTGACCCAGTAACACTGTGGTCTTAGCTTTCAAATGACAGGCTCGTCGGCTGTGAACTCTCCAGTCAAGAAGCTTTCAGATTTGGGTAAAGCTAAACATGGGGAACATGTGGGTTTCGGTGAACGTGGGGGTTCAGAGGGGAAATAAAAAAAAGAGCCGACCAGAGTTTAATCTTTATTTTATATCATTTTACACGATCAAAGAACAGTGGCATTTTTAGTCCTGATGTAGCTCCTGCTTTAGTCCTGGCCCAGACCCGGTCCAGACCTGGTCCAGACCCGGTCCAGACCCGGTCCAGACCCGGTCCAGACCCGGTCCCGGTCCAGACGGCGCAGATGTGGGTCGGTCTCCGCTGACCTCCTTCTGAAGCTCCGTCTGTGTTTCTAGATCAGATCCTGAAATAAACCAGTTGGGGGCGACTAACCACTGTGCCACAGGGAGAGGGGAGGGGCTAACCACTGTGCCACAGGGGGAGGGGAGGGAGGAACCACTGTGCCACGGGGAGGGGGGAGGGAGGAACCACTGTGCCACAGGGAGAGGGACTAACCACTGTGCCACAGGGGGAGGGACTAACCACTGTGCCACAGGGAGAGGGGAGGGGCTAACCACTGTGCCACAGGGAGAGGGGAGGGACTAACCACTGTGCCACAGGGAGAGGGGAGGGGCTAACCACTGTGCCACAGGGAGAGGGGAGGGACTAACCACTGTGCCACAGGGAGAACCACTGTGCCACGGGGAGAGGGCAGGGGTGACTAACCACTGTGCCACGGGGAGAGGGGAGGGAGGAACCGCGGGATTCACGGCTCTTTTCTTGGAGCCTCTTTGGGATCGGTTCATTTCAAAGAGCCGTTCAAACGACCGGCTCTTTTTATTGCCTTCGTTTAAAACAGCCTCAAAACCAGGACCAACTTGCATCTAGTCCCTTTAACCCCTTAACTCCCACCTGAACCGAGCACATTTTCTCCACCCCAATCGAAAAGCACCTGGAAAAAAGGTGTGAAAATAGCAACAAAACTGAGACGAAAACAAGGATGGAAATGTGAAAAAAGTGACAAAAAAATGACAAAAATGGACAAAAAAGTGAGAAAAATTTGACCAAAAATTGAGAAAAAAGTGACGAAAAAATGACAAAAAAATGCGAATAATTGGACAAAAAATGGACGAAAAAGTGACAAAAAAAATGACAAAAATTGACAAAAAAAAGTGATAAAAATTTGACAAAAAAATGCGAATAATTGGACAAAAAATGGACGAAAAAGTGACAAAAAACTTACAAAAAATGTACAAATAAATGTCAAAAAAGTGAGAAAAATTTGACGAAAAAGTGAGAAAAAATTGAGGAAAAATTGACAAAAACGTGATAAGAATTTGACAAAAAAAGTGTGAATAATTTGACAAAAATGAGACGACTGCCCAACAAAAAAGTGATGAAAAAAAATCTGATGTGAGGAAAAAGATCAATTTAGTTTTGTAGATCTTAGCTTTCAAATGAGGCGTTACACTGGCCTACAGGATTTGGGTAAAGCTGGAGAAAACGCTCTGGGTTCAGGCGGGAGTTAAGAGGTTAAGACTTGTTGGAGGTTCTGTAGATGATTGTTGAAAGCATTAACAGGACAGATCTGCTGTAGATCTTCTCCTCCTCCACGAGCGTCCTGGTGTTTCCTCTGAAGGACGCCTGGTGTTTCCTCTGAAGGACGCCTGGTGTTTCCTCTGAAGGACGCCTGGTGTTTCCTCTGAAGGACGCCGGTTCAGCGCCCGAGTCTGCGGCGCCGCCTGATCCGCGCCGGTGTTATGCTAAAATATGCAGCTCATCCAGGTCCAAACCTCCCAGTTTGACAGAACGGGAGCAGGAGCGGCGGCGCCACACGCTGCGGGAATTTAAACACGGGCATCACTGGAGGAGGCGGAGCCCACAGATCCTACTACAGTTATTATTCAACACGTTAAAGAACATACATGTAAACACTGACATCACTGGAGGAGGCGGAGCCCACAGACCAGGATCTACTACAGTTATTATTCAACACGTTAAAGAACATACATGTAAACACTGGCATTACTGAGGAGGCGGCGCCCACAGACCAGGATCTACTACAGTTATTATTCAACACGTTAAAGAACATACATGTAAACACTGGCATCACTGGAGGAGGCGGCGCCCACAGACCGTTATCCTACTACTACATGGATCTACTTTTTGTCATTTTTTGGTCATTTTTTGGTCATTTTTTGTTCATTTTTTGTCATTTTTTCATCATTTTTTCATCATTTTTTCATCATTTTTTCATCCTTTTTTCATCCTTTTTTTTAATCATATTTTCATCATTTTTTCATCATTTTTTTTCATTTTTGTCATTTTTTTTTTCATTTTTTTTATCATTTTTTCATCATTTTTTCATCATTTTTTCATCATTTTTTCATCATTTTTTTTGTCATTTTTGTATCATTTTTTTGTCATTTTTTCATCATTTTTTCATCATTTTTTCATCATTTTTTTTGTCATTTTTGTATCATTTTTTTGTCATTTTTTCATCATTTTTTCATCATTTTTTCGTCCTTTTTTCATCATTTTTTCATCATTTTTTTTGTCATTTTTGTATCATTTTTTCATCATTTTTTCATCATTTTTTTTCATTTTTTCATCATTTTTTCATCATTTTTTCATCATTTTTTTTGTCATTTTTGTATCATTTTTTGGTCATTTTTTCGTCATTTTTTTGTCATTTTTTTGTCATTTTTTTGTCATTTTTTCATCGTTTTTTCATCATTTTTTCATCATTTTTTCATCATTTTTTCGTCATTTTTTGTCCATTTTTTTGGTCATTTTTTCATCATTTTTCATTCAGTCATGGGAGCGATCAACACGTTAAAGAACATACATGTAAACACTGAGGTTCAGGGGCCGTGAGAAGAACTCCGGGTCGTTGGTGTTTAACCTCTTAACTCCCGCCTGAACCGAGAGCATTTTCTCCAGTTCAGCTTTACCCAAATCCTGTAGGCCAGTGTAACGCCTCATTTGAAAGACCTACAAAACTCATCTAAATGGATCTTTTTCCTCACGTCATCAGATCTTTTTTGGGGGGGCTTTTCAACTCATTTTTGTTGCTTTTCTGTCTTTTTTTGTCATTTTTTGTCATTTTTTCTTCATTTTTTTGTAATTTTTTCCGTCATTTTTTGTCAATTTTTAGTCTTTTTTTTGTTATTTTTGGTCACTTTTAGCAATTTTTTTGTCATTCTTTTGTCCTTTTTTTAGTAATTTTTTGTCTTTTTTTTGGTCACTTTTTAGTAATTTTTTGTCCATTTTTTTGTCATTTTTTTGGTCATTTTTGGGTCATTTTTTTAGTCATTGTTTTCGTCTCAGTTTTGTCACTTTTTTCTCACCTTTTTTCCAGAAGCTTTTGGATTGGGGTAAAGCCAAACTGGAGAAAATGTGCTCGGTTCAGGCGGGAGTTAAGGGGTTAAAGGATCGACTTTTCAGATGTAGCAGAAACTGAGCAAAGGATTCTCAGTGAAAGGTTTGACTCTGGGAGGATCGCACGCTCTTTGTTTGGTCACGGTGTCGTTATATAAATCAGGATCCTCGATGATTCATGACAATAAAAATAATGGAAAAACTCTGGAAAACATGGTGGAAAACAAGAATAAAGTGTTTTGTGGCTCATTTTAGAACATCCAGGGCCAACGAGAGGCTCCTCCCCCTGTGCCATGTGTTTCCTTCACTGAGCACATTTGGTCCAGTTCAGCTTTATCCAAATCGAAAAGGTTAAAGCCAGAGGGACTTGTCTCTTCATTTTTTCATTGCTTTTTTTGGTCACGTTTTTGTTGATATTTAGTAATTTTTTTGTCATGATTTTGTCGTAATCTATAGTAATATTTTTGTAATTTTGTAGTATTTGTTTGTAATTTTGTATGTAATTTTTTGATGTAATTTTTTTGCAATTATTTTTTTGGGATTTTTTTGTTTGTCATTTTTTGTAATTTTTTAATGTAATTTTTAAATGTAATCTTTTTGTAATTACTTTTTTTGTTTATTTTTTTTGTAATTTTTAATGTATTTTTTAATGTATTTTTTTAATGTAATTTTTAATGTAATTTTTAATGTAATTTTTTAATGTAATTTTTAATGTAATTTTTAATGTAATTTTTTAATGTAATTTTTAATGTAATTTTTAATGTAATTTTTTAATGTAATTTTTAATGTAATTTTTAATGTAATTTTTTTGTAATTCCTGTTTTTCTATTTATTTGTTTGTTTATTTTTTTTGTAATTTTTAATGTATTTTTTAATGTAATTTTTTAATGTAATTTTTTATGTAATTTTTTAATGTAATTTTTAATGTAATTTTTTAATGTAATTTTTAATGTAATTTTTTTTATGTAATTCTTAATGTAATTTTTAATGTAATTTTTAATGTCATTTTTAATGTAATTTTTTAATGTAATTTTTAATGTAATTTTTTAATGTAATTTTTTATGTAATTTTTAATGTAATTTTTTAATGTAATTTTTAATGTAATTTTTAATGTAATTTTTAATGTAATTTTTAATGTAATTTTTTAATGTAATTTTTAACGTAATTTTTTAATGTAATTTTTAATGTAATTTTTAATGTAATTTTTAATGTAATTTTTTAATGTAATTTTTTAATGTAATTTTTAATGTAATTTTTAATGTAATTTTTAATGTAATTTTTTAATGTAATTTTTAACGTAATTTTTTAATGTAATTTTTAATGTAATTTTTAATGTAATTTTTTTGTAATTATTTTTTGGGTATTTTTTTATTTGTTATTTTTTAGTAATTTTTTTGCAATTTTTTAGTACATTTTATTATTTGTAAAAAAAAAAGTTGTATTTTTTGTTAATTGTTTTGTCATTTTTTCGATAAGCTGAAGCCGAAGTGAAGAAAATGTGCTGGGTTCAGGCCGGGGTTAAGAGGTCCTTTTTTACCCACATGTCCTCGTACCACAGTTTGGGAAGCGCTGGTTTAGGAGGATCATTCTCCCGCATGTGTCGCTCTGATGAACACTCTGGGTTTGGGGGTTTTGTTTCTGCCTGAACACAGTGTGTGGCGTTTTGTCTTGTTCCTCTGAGTTTGAACCTTCACCCCGACGGCGCCCCCTCTGTTCATTAGCTGCATGTTCCGCGCCGACACCTCCCTGACGCCAAAGCCTGAGCGTCCGGAGGTAACGGCGCTGCAGGTGGACGCCCGAAGTGCAGCGGATTCAGAAGCAGCTCTTTAATTACACGAGGACTCAAACCGCACGACTCTAACGACTTTAACGAGTCCGTCTCAGGGGAGCAGGAAGTGAGCGGCTCGGAGACACTTCCTGTCAGACTTTCCCTCCTTTTTTATCGCCTTCAGTCATAGTTCAGTCGCTTTAGTGAAACTTTTACCTCACGGTTATTAAAAGAAAAATTATCAATCAAGTCATCATTGTTCATAATGATGCAGTGAGAGTCAGTCTATTGTTTCTGCCCCTTGGAGCCCCGTAGTGCCATTTCAATAAGGAGGTATCCAGACACGACACGGGGGCTGCACTGTCTTAAATCCACTGTCCCTCGTCCTTCTGGAAACACCCAGATGTGCCCAGGTTCAGACTAGGTCCAGGTTGAGGCTGATGGACGTCCTGGACTCGATGGTTCCAGCTTCGAGAAACTGGAGCTTTGGTTGTAAAGAGATGAGCAGCAGATGAGGCGGAAATACATACTTTCCATCCTGTTATTCTGTCTCTCCCTCATTAAAAACGTGCCTGAAGTGTTGCCTTGGCACATTCACGTATTTCTGAGTCATCTGTAAAAACTCTGATGGCGGCCATTTTAGGGATAGGTTTGCCTGAGTCCTCCTAGGAACGCCCCCACCTCCTGGAGACGCCTCCGAGCTTTGGTCACCAGCCGAGTGGAGGGGGCGTGTCTAAAGGCTCAGAGGTTCGTGACCTCTTAACTCCCGCCTGAATCGAGAGGATCTTTTTCCTCACGTCAACAGGTTTTTTTTCCATCATTTTTTTTGTTGGGTATTCAGCTCATTTTTGTAACTTTTGTCCAATTTTTTTTATTTTTTTATTCCATTTTTTATCAAATTTTTGTCATATTTTTGTAAAAAAAAAAATACTTTTTCGTCAATTTTTTTTGACATTTTTGCCACTTTTTCTTAAAAATTTGTAGCAATTTTTTGTCTTTTTTGTCATTTTTTCTATCAACTTTTTGTCACATTTTTGGTTTTTTTGTCATTTTTTCTTTCATTTTTTTAATCAATTTTTTGTCATTTTTTTGTCACATTTTATCACATTTTTGTCAAATTTTTATAAATTTTTTGTCATTTTTTCTTCAATTTTTTTTAATCAATTTTTCGTCCATTTTTTGTCAATTTCTTGTGATATATTTGTCACATTTTTGCCACTTTTTCAGAAATTTTCCGTCACTTTTTCGTCACATTTCCATCATTGTTTTCGTCTCAGTTTTGTTGCTATTTCTCACCTTTTTTCCAGAAGCTTTTGGATTGGGGTAAAGCCAAACTGGAGAAAAAATGCTCTCGGTTCAGGCGGGAGTTAAGGGGTTCTTAAAGAGACAGAGGCCGATTTCAACACAGCCATTTTGAGAGAGACATTTTATACAAGGCAGTTATTCTAATTTACTGCATTTACAGACCAGCAGAAGGTTTGTCATCATTGTAGTGAGATATAGACTGGTGCTATGGGACTGAAAAAAGCAGAATACCCCCTCTTTAAGGGCGGTTTTGTGAGTCCCAAGACAAAACCGCCACGTGCCGCCATATTGGATAATGTTTCTAATGTGTCTAATGTCAAAGTGAAACAGCCTCATCTGGGATCTGACTCTGCAGAGCTCGGCCTGGGCTCCTCCCACTCTCTGTCCTCGCCTCGCTCCTCACCCTCGTGTGGCCACAGGCTTTATCTGACACGTTTGTCCTTCAGACGTGACTTCAGATCAGAATCACGTAAACAAGTCTCTCAGTTTAGTTTTTGTGGCTCGGAAACATCTCAGGATCAAAATCATTCGTTTGTAGGTGAGAGAACCTGCTCATTCTCTCTTCACTGTGTGTTTCAGTCCGAGGGCTCGTCGTTCCTGCAGATGGGAGTGTCTCTGGAGCAGCAGATCCTCTGTATGTTCAAGGTAAAACCAAAGTTCTGCTAAAGTCTGAGGAGGAGAAGTATGTGAAGTATGAGCAGAAGTGTGAGGAGAAGTATGAGGAGAAGTATGAGCAGAAGTGTGAGGAGAAGTATGTGAAGTCTGAGGAGAAGTATGAGGAGGAGTATGTGGAGGAGTATGTGAAGTATGAGGAGGAGTATGTGGAGGAGTAAACCCCGTCTTTGCAGCTGATGGAGGAGTACGACTGGGGCGAGTTCGCCGTCATCACCAGCTTCCTGCCCGGCTACGACACCTTCGTGGACATCGTGGAGTCCTACACCGACACCTCCTACTTCATGTGGAACCTGCAGGACGTGATCTCCATGGAGATGTCCGTGGGCTCCAACGACGCCAAGACGAGGCGCTTTCTGCAACAGGTCAGTGCGGGAGCGAGGGCGGGAGCGAGGGCGGGAGCGAGGGCGGGAGCGAGGGCGGGAGCGAGGGCGGGAGCGAGGGCGGGAGCGAGGGCGGGAGCGAGGGCGGGAGCGAGGGCGGGAGCGAGGGCGGGAGCGAGGGCGGGAGCGAGGGCGAGAGCGAGGGCGGGAGCGAGGGCGGGAGCGAGGGCGGGAGCGAGGGCGGGAGCGAGGGCGGGAGCGAGGGCGGGAGCGAGGGCGGGAGCGAGGGCGGGAGCGAGGGCGGGAGCGAGGGCGGGAGCGAGGGCGGGAGCGAGGGCGGGAGCGAGGGCGGGAGCGGCCCGAGAGCGGAGCCCTGAGGAGCGCCGGGCTACAGGGGGAACCTCACACCTGTCTCCTTAACCTCTGACCTTTGTCTCTGACTTAAAATATATGGATAAAAGAACATACATGTAAACACTGACATCACTGGAGGAGGCGGCGCCCACAGACCAGTATCCTACTACTACCTACTACTACTACTACATGGATCTACTTTTCGTCACTTTTCGTCACTTTTTTGTCATTTTTTTGTCATTTTTTCATCATTTTTTCATCATTTTTTCATCATTTTTTCATCATTTTTTGTCATTTTTTCGTCACTTTTTTGTCATTTTTTGTCTTTTTTTTTTCATTTTTTCGTCATTTTTTTGTCATTTTTTTGTCATTTTTTTTGTCATTTTTTTGTCATTTTTTTGGTTATTTTTTTGTCATTTTTCCGTCACTTTTTCATCATTTTTTCATCATTTTTTGTAATTTTTTGTCATTTTTTTTGTCATTTTTTGTCATTTTTTTGTCATTTTTTTGTCATTTTTTCGTTATTTTTTCGTCATTTTTCGTCATTTTTCCGTCACTTTTTCATCATTTTTTCATCATTTTTTCATCATTTTTTCATCATTTTTTGTCATTTTTTCGTCACTTTTTTTTCATTTTTTGTCTTTTTTTTTTCATTTCTTCGTCATTTTTTTGTCATTTTTTTCAATTTTTTTTTCCATTTTTTTATTTTATTTTATTTTTTCATTTTTTCGTCATTTTTTCGTCATTTTTTCGTCACATCATCATTGTTTTCGTCAGTTTTTATTCAGTCATGGGAGCGATCAACACGTTAAAGAACATACATGTAAACACTGAGGTTCAGGGTCCGTGAGAACAACTCCAGGTCACTAGTGTTTAACCTCTTAACTCCCGCCTGAACCGAGAGCATTTTCTCCAGTTCAGCTTTACCCAAATCCTGTAGGCCAGTGTAACCTCTGACCTGTCTCCTTAACCTCTGACCTGCCTCCTTAACCTCTGACCTGCCTCCTTAACCTCTGACCTGCCTCCTTAACCTCTGACCTTTGTCTCTGACTTAAAACATGTGGATAAAAGAACATACATGTAAACACTGACATCACTGGAGGAGGTGGCGCCCACAGACCGTTATCCTACTACTACTACTACTACTACTACTACTACTACTACATGGATCTACTTTCTGTCACTTTTTTGTCATTTTTTTCTCATTTTTTCATCATTTTTTCATCATTTTTTCATCATTTTTTCATCATTTTTTTTGTCATTTTTTGTCATTTTTTGTCATTTTTTGTCAATTTTTCATCATTTTTTCGTAAATTTTTCGTAAATTTTTCGTCATTTTTGGTCATTTTTTCATAATTTTTTCATAATTTTTTCATAATTTTTTCGTAGTTTTTTTGTCATTTTTTTGTCTTTTTTTTTTGTCATTTTTGGTTATTTTTTCATAATTTTTTCATTATTTTTTCATCATTTTTTGTACATTTTTTCATCTTTTTTTTTACATTTTTGGTCATTTTTTCGTCATTTTTTCATAATTTTTGTCATCATTTTTTTGACATTTTTTTTGTCATTTTTTGTCATTTTTTCGTCATTTTTTCGTCACACTGAGGTTCAGGGGCCGTGAGAACAACTCCAGGTCATTAGTGTTTAACCTCTTAACTCCCGCCTGAACCGAGAGCATTTTCTCCAGTTCAGCTTTACCCAAATCCTGTAGGCCAGTGTAACCTCTGACCTGTCTCCTTAACCTCTGACCTTTGTCTCTGACTTAAAATATATGGATAAAAGAACATACATGTAAACACTGACATCACTGGAGGAGGCGGCGCCCACAGATCGTTATCCTACTACTACCATTACTACATGGATCTACTTTTCGTCATTTTTTGTCATTTTTTTGTCATTTTTTTGTCATTTTTTCATCATTTTTTTGTCATTTTTTTTGTCATTTTTTTAGTCATTTTTTTGGTTATTTTTTCATCATTTCTTCATCATTTTTTCATCATTTTTTTTGTCATTTTTTCGTTATTTTTTCATCATTTTTTCATCATTTTTTCGTCACTTTTTCATCATTTTTTCATCATTTTTTCATCATTTTTTCATAATTTTTTTTGTCATTTTTTTGTCATTTTTTGTCACTTTTTTGTCATTTTTTGTCATTTTTTCGTCATTTTTTCGTCACTTTTTTGTCACTTTTTCGTCATTTTTTTCCATATTTTTTTTCATTTTTTTTTCATTTTTTTTTTATTTTTTTTTTATTTTTTCGTCATTTTTTCGTCATTTTTTCGTCACATCATCATTGTTTTCGTCAGTTTTTATTCAGTCATGGGAGCGATCAACACGTTAAAGAACATACATGTAAACACTGAGGTTCAGGGTCCGTGAGAACAACTCCAGGTCATTAGTGTTTAACCTCTTAACTCCCGCCTGAACCGAGAGCATTTTCTCCAGTTCAGCTTTACCCAAATCCTGTAGGCCAGTGTAACCTCTGACCTGTGTCTCTGACCTCTGACCTCTGCCTCTGACCTCTGACCTCTGCCTCTGACCTCTGACCTCTGCCTCTGACCTGTGTCCCTGACCTCTGCCTCTGACCTCTGCCTCTGACCTCTGACCTCTGACCTCTGACCCTCAGCTGGACTCCCAGGTGCTGCTGACCTACTGCTCTCACGAGGAGGCCCAGTACCTGTTCGAGCAGGCGGGGGAGGTGGGGCTTCTGGGTCCCGGGTACATCTGGATCATACCCAGCTCGGCCGTGGGGAACCCGGACTCCGCCCCCCCGCCCGCCTTCCCCGTGGGCGTCATCGGCGTCATCACGGAGCAGTGGAGGAAGACTCTGCGGCAGCGCGTCCGCGAGGGCGTGGCCATCGTCGCCAAGGCGGCGGACAGTTTCAGGAGGCAGCACGGCTTCATCCCGGAGGGACACGCCCACTGCAGCGGCGCCAACCGGCAGGAGAACGCCACGCTGTACAGGTGAGGGGGCGGGGCCACGCTGTACAGGTGAGGGGGCGGGGCCACGCTGTACAGGTGAGGGGGCGGGACAATGCCACGCTGTACAGGTGAGGGGGCGGGGCAACGCCACGCTGTACAGGTGAGGGGGCGGGACAACGCCACGCTGTACAGGTGAGGGGGCGGGACAACAGGTGAGGGGGCGGGGCCACGCTGTACAGGTGAGGGGGCGGGACAACAGGTGAGGGGGCGGGGACAACGCTACGCTGTACAGGTGAGGGGGCGGGACAACGCCACGCTGTACAGGTGAGGGGGCGGGACAACGCCACGCTGTACAGGTGAGGGGGCGGGGCCACGCTGTACAGGTGAGGGGACAACATGATGTAGTAGTAGTATTAGTAGCATTAGTAGTATTAGTAGCATTAGTAGTATTAGTAGCATTAGTAGTATTAGTAGCATTAGTAGTATTAGTAGCATTAGTAGCATTAGTAGCATTAGTAGTATTAGTAGC
>NW_027639195.1:2500-17500 GCF_951799975.1 Gobius niger | reverse complement strand
GCAGCACCCCCTGGTGGATAGTTTGTGAACTGCAGGCAATATCAACCCCTTAACTCCCACCTGAACCGAGCACATTTTCTCCAGCTTTACCCCAATCCAAAAGCTTCTGGAAAAAAGGTGTGAAAATAGCAACAAAACTGAGACGAAAACAAGGATGAAAATGTGAAAAAAGTGAGAAAACATTGACGAAAAATGACAAAAATGGACAAAAAAGTGAGAAAAAATTTAATAAAAATTGCAAAAAAATGGACGAAAAAGTGATGAGAATTTGCCAAAAAAAATTGAATAATTTGAAGAAAAAGTGACAAAAAATTCACGAAAATTTGACAAAAATGAGACGACTGCCCAACAAAAAAAGTGATGAAAAAAATCTGCCGTGAGGAAAAACCAAAGCTCGACCAAAGCTGCGAAAAGACTTGACTTGGGACTTGGGACTTGCTGTTTGTGACTCGAGACTTGACTTGGACTTGAGGCCAGTGACTCTCAGTGACTCGCTGTGACTTTATAGTTTTTATTTATTTGAGTGAAACTGTTGAAAGATCAGGATTCATTTGGTAAAAGCGGCGCATCTTTGTTTACATTATGGTGATTATCCACACGCGTGTTCGGTTTCCCCACACAGGCGTCTGATCAATACAGCGCGAAAGGCAGGAGGAAATATGACATGTGTCTTTGGATTAAAAGTTTTCTAAAGACAGTGAAGAGGAGGAGATTTACGGACAGGAAAACGTTTGAAACACTGGGCTGGACCTACAGCGCAGACGGAGCCTCCAGAACCACCATGTAAGAGCTGATTAATAACAGGAATCTCGGGGCTTTTCCATGTTTTAATTCGTTCACACAAAGTTACAGCATTTAGAGGTTATTTTACACATCCGCACAGCCCAGTGACAGCGGGACTGAAGGGAATCTACTGTGAGCAGGGGTGAATCCGAGTATACAGGGGCTGGGGCAGTACAGGGGAACCACTGACAGAAAAACCGCTAGAAACTAAGAAAAATACAAAATATTATTTTATATTTATGTTTCAGACTGCAGGAGAAGCAGCTCATGTTTAAAAGACTCTGTTTCATATTTTTTTAGTCGCCCCCCCCCCCCCCCCCCCCGGGCCCCCTTCCTTAAAATGCTGTCCCAGTGATTTTGTACATAGACTGTTTATTTAAAACAGGGGTGTCCAAAGCCAAATGTGGCCCTCAGACCAATTTTTGGTGGCCCTCGGGCTGCTTGCTGAATCGGTTCACATCATCAGAGATGGTCCTTTTTATTTAATATGTAATAATTCTACACAATTCTAACCTAACAACTCGCATGTTATTGTGAGACAGAGCTGCGTTAAGGTTTTAAGCATAAATAAAGGCATGAGGCACAATTTAAACCTCTGCTACTCGAAGGTTTTGTGGAACTAACCACCGACCCATGGCCCTTTTACCCCGTGTACGCTCCAATATGTGGCCCCCCCATGAAAAACGACACCCCTGATTTAAAATACATATAGTTTGAATTTTGTGGCGTTTAAATATTAATTAAACTTTAAATCCAAATCCATGAGATTTTAAAAAGTTTGATTTTAGCCTAAATTTTTAAAATCGCTGTATCTTGAGAAAACACTTGTTATTTTCAAGATTAAACACATTTTGAAAAGTCGACACGCTGGTGTTTGTGACTTGAGGCGACTTTCCGGCTAAAGCAAGACTTGACTTGACTTGACTTGACTTGACTTGACCCCATGACCGACTGACTTGGACTTACTCGGGACTTGGACCTTCACGACTTGGACTTGACTCGAGACTTGCCTTTAGTGACTCCCTCCCTCCTCTGGTAAACGGGGGGGGGAGTGAGGAGGAGACGTCCATTATCTCTGAACGGGACCCACTGATCTCTGTTATTTAGATCTACGGCCTTTAAAGAGCAACTAAACGGGTGTGGCAGAGCCTTCCCCCGCCCACAAACTAAAGTCAAAAAGTGCTGAGAAAGGGGTGGTCTCGGGGGCTTTGGGGGAGGCGAGGGGGGTGAGTGTGTGGGCGGGGTCTGCTCTGTTGACAGTCTCAGACCACGCCCCTCGATCTGACAGGACGGACAGACGGCTGTTACACCACTGTGCGCAAGGTTTATTTTTTCCTAGGATAGTTGGTGCACTCTCATGGCTTGATGTAGCAACTATCCTACGAAAAAAATAAGAAAGATGGCCGCCGGTAGATACTCGCTCGCCGTCTGTGACTGTGAACAGAGAGAGAGCATCGCACAGTCGCTTTTCTAAGGGATTTATTCCTCTGCACCACCTCAGCCTGAGCATCGCAGCGGCGCCATCTACTGGTTTGACTCATGAGCTCAATATGAAACCTCCACAATCTCAAACTATAAGTTAGCATCGTAGCTAAGGCTAAATAATACTAAATGGTAAATGGTAAATGGTCTCAACTTATAAAGCGCTTTTCCACCTACATTAGGCACTCAAAGCGCTTTACAGCAAGGATCCACTCACCCATTCATACTCTCATTAGACACATATTGACTGGGACATGTAGCTAACTCTATTCAACAACCATTTAGACCGTTTATCAGCAAAAACAAAGTGGATTTGGTGTTTAGTTACTCTTTAAGGAACACAATCTAACACAATTTGTCCTTATTTTTTCCACAATTTCTCCCAGTTTTCCTCACATGACTCTATTCTTCACACATGTTGACATTGGAAACGTAAACCTGCAGATCTTCAAACCTGTTTCTGTAGATCTCGTTTAAACTGACATGGATGTGTTTTTAATGGGCCCGAGCCGAGGCGCGCGTGGAGCTGCGCCTCAGCCTGTTTCCCCCACACTCGTCGCGCTGACAGGCTGAGCTCGGAGCGTGTTTTCTGGGGCAGGTCTGACGAGCGCTCCCCTGTCAGCCGCCCCCCCTCGCATCCTCCTCCCCCCCCGGCGGACTCAGGGATTACTCTCGACGTGACGCCTGAGCGAGAGCGAGTTTCCCTCCGGCTCACGCCTTCCACACGCAGCGGCTTCCCAGGTTCAGGAGGATGAGGAGGGTGTTCCACTTTATTAAGCAGATCATCATTTACAAGCAATAAGGGAAAGAAAAAGGATCTTTCTGCTGAGGAAAAGTGTGAAACAGTTGAATGTCTTGGTCTCGGTGTGAAAACCTTCGATATTTCATGAAAGATGAAGCGTAATCATCAAACTGATAAGAGATTTGTGGATGATTCAGACACACTCGGGGCTTCACCAACTCTCCCTCCCCCAGGTGGTTACGTGTGGGCGGGGCTTCACTAACTCTCCCCCAGGTGGTTACGTGTGGGCGGGGCTTCACTAACTCTCCCTCAGGTGGTCACGTATGGGCGGGGCTTCACTAACTCTCCCTCTCTCCCTCAGGTGGTTCCTTGTGGGCGGGGCTTCTCTAACTCTCCCTCCCCATGTGGGCGGGGCTTCTCTAACTCTCCCTCCCTCCCCAGGTGGTTGCGTGTGTGTGGGCGGGGCTTCACTAACTCTCCCCCCCTCCCTCCCTCAGGTGGTTACGTGTGTGTGGGCGGGGCTTCTCTAACTCTCCCCCCCTCCCTCCCCCAGGTGGGCACGTACGGGCGGGGCTTCACTAACTCTCCCTCAGGTGGTTACGTGTGGGCGGGGCTTCACTAACTCTCCCTCCCTCCCCCAGGTGGGCACGTGTGTGTGGGCGGGGCTTCACTAACTCTCCCTCCCTCCCTCCCCATGTGGGCGGGGCTTCTCTAACTCTCCCCCCCTCCCTCCCCATGTGGGCGGGGCTTCTCTAACTCTCCCCCCCTCCCTCAGGTGGTTTCGTGTGGGCGGGGCTTCACTAACTCTCCCTCCCTCCCTCCCCATGTGGGCGGGGCTTCTCTAACTCTCCCCCCTCCCTCCCCCAGGTGGGCACGTACGGGCGGGGCATCCTGCAGGTGCGGTACCCGGTGTGGCCCCGGTACGGCGCCTTCCTGGAGCACGTGACGGACGACCGGCACCTGACGGTGGCCACGCTGGAGGAGCACCCGTTCGTGATGGTGGAGCCGGTGGACCCGGGCACGGGCACCTGCGTGAGGAACACGGTGCCCTGCAGGAGGCAGCACAACCGCACAGAGAGGTACAACCGCACGCACAGGTACTGAGGATTATGATCTGTCTCACCCGTGACCTCTGACCCCTGACCCCTGAATCACTGCACTGGGTTAGCGCTGTCAGCGGGAGCGGCCAAAAAAAACTTTATCAAATTTACTTACAAAACACTTTCCCCACTTTCTACATAATGTCTTTTTTTTATTTTATTTTTTACATTTGGCCCCACATTTTCCACCATTACTTTTCTTCTTTATCCTTTACACACAGTTTTTTTCCTCATGCTTTCCCCACTTTTTTCCCCAAATTATTTTCTCTTTTTTTCATAATTTTTTTTCCATGACACTTTTCCCCAATTTTTTTCCCATTTCTTGACATTTTTTCCTAATTTCCTCCATTTTCCCACATTACTTTTCCATTTTTTCCTCTTTGCCCCCCAGATTGTTCCATTTTTTCCCCATTTACTCAAAAGTTATTCCACATTTTTGTTTCTTTTTCTCAATTTCCCGCCATTTTCCCTCCACATTTTGTCCCTATTTTCCACTATTTTTTATCTACTTTTTCCACTTCTGCCCCAATTTTCCCATTTTTTCATATTTTCCACCTTTTCCCCCAATAAAAATAAAAAAATAAATAATAATTTCACCCTAATTCTACTTTTTTTCTTCATTTCTTGACATTTTCCCCCATTTTCCACCATTACTTTTCCACTTTTTCCTCTTTGCCCCCCAGATTTTTCCATTTTTCCCTATTTTCCACCGTTACCCACAAAAATGACCCACTTTTTTTGAAAAAAAAAAAAAAAATCAATCCCATTTTCCCCGTTAATTCTTTCAACTTTATTCCTACCTTTTTTTTTATTTCTTGAAAATTTTCCCCCACATTTCTTTTTTTTTTTTTTTCATTTCTTGGTATTTTTTGGGGACATTTTTTCCCCCCATTACGTTTCCACTTTTTACACTTTTGTTTGTTTTTCTTTTTCTCAATTTCCCGCCATTTTCCCTCCACATTTTATCCCTATTTTCCACTATTGTTTTCCTACTTTTTCCACTTCTGCCACAATTTTCCCATTTTTTATATTTACCACCTTTTCCCCCAATAAAAAAAAATAAATAAATAATAATTTCACCCTAATTCTACTTTTTTTCTTCATTTCTTGACATTTCCCCCCATTTTCACCCATTACTTTTCCACTTTTTCCTCTTTGCCCCCCAGATTTTTCAATTTTTTCCCCATTTACTCAAAAGTTATTCCACATTTTTGTTTCTTTTTCTCAATTTCCCGCCATTTTACATTTTATCCCTATTTTTTCAGACTTTTCCACTTCAGCCCCAATTTTCCCGTTTTTCCACAAAAATGTTTTTTTTTTCTCCATTTTTCCCCCAATTTTTTTAATTAAATAAAATAATAAATCCCATTTTCCGCCCTGATCCTTTCCACTGTTTTCCTACCTTTTTCTTGACTTCTTGACATTTTTTCCCCACATTTTTTTTTTTCCATTTCTTGACTTTTGGGGGGAATTTTTTCCCCCATTACTTTTCACTTTTTCCATATTTTTTTTCTCAATTTCCCGCCATTTTCCCTCCACATTGTGTCCCTATTTTTTTCCTACTTTTTCCACTTCAGCCCCATTTTTCCCTATTTTCCACCTTTACTCACAAAAATTCCTTTCCACTTTTTTCCCCAATTTTAAAAAATATAAATAAATAATAAATCCCATTTTCCCCCCTAATTCTTTCCACTGATTTCCTACCTTTTAAAAAAAAAAAAATCTTGACATTTTTTGGGGACATTTTTTCCCCATTACTTTTCCACTTTTCCACTTTTTCCTTTTTTGTTTTGTTTTTCTTTTTTTCAATTTCCCGCCATTTTCCCTCAACATCTATTTTCCACTATTTTTTCTGCCCCAATTTTTCCTATTTTCCACCTTTTCCCCCAATAAATATTTTTTTTTTCATTCCAATTCTTCCACTTTTTTTCTTCATTTCTTGACATTTTCCTCCTATTTTCCAGGTTTTTTATTTTTTGTTTTTTCCCTCAGTTTCCGCCCCAGGTTTTTGTCATTTTCCCTTATTTCTTGACATTGTAAATTTGCATATCTCCCAAACAGTAAATTGTCTCTGATCTCGACCTCTGGATATTGAATAATAATAATAATAATAATGATCTGTATTTAGCAGCATGAGTGTTGTTTGAAACACTTGTTGATTGGTTGACAGCCCTAATCCATGTGACGCCCACAGCCCGTCCTTTTCCTCAGCCCTGAAATGTTTAACCGTTCAGTCCGATCCTCGCCGCCGCTGCCGCCGGTGGCGCCGCAGACTCGGGACTGTGTTTTGTAAATGAACAAGGTCAGACTCCGGAACAGCGACCTCTAGAGGACAGACCTCTCCCAGACTGAAGGACGAGGATCTGATTCTGATTTAAGACGATTACGGTCTGCGCTCGTGTCTGGACCAAATGCTAATCTCACAATATTGACTTTGGACAATGACACGTTTAAGGCGAGACGCAGCCGAAAGAGAAACAGAAAACAATCACATTTAGAAACTCGCTCTGCGTCACCTCAGTCTTACAGATGTAGCTGAGCGGAGCCTCACGGAGCCTCACGGAGCCTCACGGAGCCTCACGGAGCCTCATGGAGCCGCTAAAGTGCAGATGTGGTTAAAGCTTAGTCCAGGGGTGCCCAAAGTGGGGCCCGAAACAATTGTGTTGGCCCGCCAGAGAGTGACCTACTTTTGCGTGTGGTTAATACCAACTCTCTCCCATTCGTCTCAATGGTAAATGTGGATGCAGTACACTTTTTGACCACCAGCGTCAAATTGGGGGCGCTGTTTCACACCTTTCACAAAGTTAAGGAAACACTGTTGTGGTGTCTTGGTGTTTATCACTTACAGAGTTTTGTAGCATCAACTTTCACAGTTTTCCAATTTTTTATTGCATAAGTTGTTACGTCAACATCAGTATATGTTAAAAAGTGACTCATAAAAGAATTTAGCTGAACTGACACTTTCAAAATAATCTAATGTGGCATTTTCTTTGAGTGAACGGATGAGGTAAAGTTACTGTAGGTGCTGTAGATGCAGGTGTTTGTTTTTTTTTGGCACCAAATTGCTACAAATGTTGGTTTTGTTTTACTAAAATTAGGCTTTTGCCAGAGTTACCATTTGTTTTAATATAGCATGTTATTTGCATAGATTGAATCAAATGCAAATGTGGGCTATCGAAAACATTAAACTTTATAATTTGCAGTTATTTGTGTTTTTCGTGCTTGACGTCGCCGCGTTTGGCCCGAGACTCAGAAACACTTTTTCATTTCGGCCTCGGAGACAAAATGTTTGGGCCCCCCTGGCTTAGTCTCTGTGTATACACGCCTTTCAGTCATGTGACTTTTCTTATTATGGCGGCCATTTTGAATACCGCAGTAGAATTATGCAGTACTACAACATGTAACAGTATCTCTACTCAGGTTATTAAACAGTAAAACACGGCCCCAGAGACGCACGTTTATGTGAAGAATCCACTGAGATGTTAGCATGCTACCGGTTAGCATTTAGCTTCAGCAGCTCAGCTCTGACGTCTCCGAGAGAAAGACATCTGGCCTTGGCTACAACATGTGACAGAGGTCAGAGGTCAGAGGTCAGAGCTGTCACTGTAGTATTTCCTCAGTGTCATACATGTGTTTATCGTGTTGACAGTTGCTAACCGGTAGCATGCTAACGTCTTGAGCAGCTTAAACACTGACTCAGACTGAGACTCTGTCGACAGGACAAACTGTAAAAATCCTAGAGAAAGGTTTTCTGTTTCCTCTTTGATGTGTTCATTTGGTCTTCAGAGTGAAGCAGATCTTTAGTGCTTATTTCACATAAACGTGTTTTAACTGTTTTCTTCAAGAGCAATGATTACAAGAACATAAAAATGTCAGTCACATGTCAGATACTGGTACATGTTGTAGTACTGCATACTTCTACTTCAGTATTCAAAATGGCCTCTGTAACTGATGTCATTGGAAACACATGTATATTCCTCCCGTCTTTAGCCGCTGCTGTCGCCCACACAGGAAGTGACCATATTAGGATTATTTATTTATTTATGGTTTATTTGCTCGGGACAGTGCAAGTTAATGAACAAGCCACACCGGATTGTAGCCTTAGGCTAATTTCCATCCGTCGTCCCCCATGTGCACTCTCAAACACACTCTCATACATCCTGGCCTATTGTACATGTTTTTAGTGGTAGTAAGTAGGAGTACCCGGAGGAAACCTACGCAGACACGGGGAGAACATGCAAACTCCACACAGAAAGGCCCCGTCCTTGGTGGGAATCGAACCCGGACCTTCTAGCTGTGAAGCACAAGCACTAACCGCTGTGCCACCATGCTGCCCACAGCCTTTCCTGCTACACGTGGATACCGAACATGTCAGTATTTGTGAATGAATGAGCGTGGGAAAGACCAGGGAGACAGACATGGTGGAGGACATTTTACAAACTTTTCCAAACTTCGTCAAACTAGCCCCGCCCTCTCTGAGCTGTAGCCCCGCCCTCTCGGAGCTTAGGCCCCGCCCTCTCGGAGCGGGCGGCGGGCCAGGCGCCGTGGTCGCTCAGGCTGCGTTCTCTGGGCCTGGGCCAAGTACAACATCATTAACCGCGACACAAACGCCGCTAATCCGCCGAGCGTCTGCGACCGCAGATGTGTCCAACATGGCCGCCGCCCCCTGGCCCTGATCCGGCGCCGCCGAGACAGACACGCATTTGCATTTCTAAAAACGACACCATTGTGTTTCTGTTCGACACAATTAACAAAGCGGCGCCGGTTCAGGGACGGCAGGAAACACGAGCGCTGGGTTTGTGCTGTTTGGTTCTTCATAATCACAATAAGAACTCTCAGTAAACGCTTATCTCTATATATATCTCTCTCTCTATATATATATATATCTGTATATATATATTATTTTTTTCTGGATTAATAAAAAAACAAGATGAAAATGTGAAATAGGTTTCGTCAGTATCTACAGGAAAGTGTCAGATGTATTTCTCTGAGTAAACAAGAGGTCGATATATCGGGCCGATATTTGGGTGTTTGACGATGTCGGTTATCGGTTATTATTGGTTTTCGATACCGATACTAAAATATGTGTCACACAGAACCAAAAACAGATGAATAACTTCCCATTATTCTCTTTCCTTCCATTACATTTCAGGTGAGGGTTGTTGGGTGGGGGTAGTTGGTGCTGAGGTGGAGTTGTTGGGGGGGGGTTGTTGGTGCGATGCCCGCTGACCCCTGATCACTGACAGATGCTTCACACTTATATTAGTTTTCTGGTATTCTGGCCCGTGTTCTGGTGTTCCGGCCCGTGTTCCGTCCCGTGTTGTGGTATTCCGGCCCGTGTTCTGGCCCGTGTTCTGGTATACCGGCCCGTGTTCTGGTATACCGGCCAGTGTTCTGGTGTTCTGGCCCGTGTTCTGGTATACCGGCCCGTGTTCTGGTATACCGGTCCGTGTTCTGGTATACCGGCCCGTGTTCTGGTATACCGGCCCGTGTTCTGGTATTCTGGCCCGTGTTCTGGTATACCGGCCCGTGTTCTGGCCCGTGTTCTGGTATACCGGCCCGTGTTCTGGCCCGTGTTCTGGTATACCGGCCAGTGTTCTGGTATTCTGGCCCGTGTTCTGGTGTTCCGGCCCGTGTTCCGTCCCGTGTTGTGGTATTCCGGCCCGTGTTCTGGCCCGTGTTCTGGTATACCGGCCCGTGTTCTGGTATACCGGCCAGTGTTCTGGTGTTCTGGCCCGTGTTCTGGTATACCGGCCCGTGTTCTGGTATACCGGTCCGTGTTCTGGTATACCGGCCCGTGTTCTGGTATACCGGCCCGTGTTCTGGTATTCTGGCCCGTGTTCTGGTATACCGGCCCGTGTTCTGGCCCGTGTTCTGGTATACCGGCCCGTGTTCTGGCCCGTGTTCTGGTATACCGGCCAGTGTTCTGGTATTCTGGCCCGTGTTCTGGTATACCGGCCCGTGTTCTGGCCCGTGTTCTGGTATACCGGCCCGTGTTCCGGCCCGTGTTCCGGCCCGTGTTCTGGTATTCCGGTCCGTGTTCTGGTATTCCGGCCCGTGTTCTGGTATTCCGGCCCGTGTTCTGGCCCGTGTTCTGGCCCGTGTTCTGGTATAGCGGCCCGTGTTCTGGCCCGTGTTCTGGCCCGTGTTCTGGTATTCCGGCCCGTGTTCTGGTATTCCGGCCCGTTTTCTGGCCCGTGTTCTGGTATTCCGGCCCGTGTTCTGGCCCGTGTTCTGGTATACCGGCCCGTGTTCTGGCCCGTGTTCTGGTATTCCGGCCCGTGTTCTGGTATACCGGCCCGTGTTCTGGTATTCCGGCCCGTGTTCTGGTATACCGGCCCGTGTTCTGGTATACCGGCCCGTGTTCTGTTATACCGGCCCGTGTTCTGGTATTCTGGCCCGTGTTCTGGTATTCTGGCCCGTGTTCTGGTATACCGGCCCGTGTTCTGGTATACCGGCCCGTGTTCTGGCCCGTGTTCTGGTATACCGGCCCGTGTTCTGGTATTCCGGCCCGTGTTCTGGTATACCGGCCCGTGTTCTGGTATTCCGGCCCGTGTTCTGGTATACCGGCCCGTGTTCTGGTATACCGGCCCGTGTTCTGTTATACCGGCCCGTGTTCTGGTATTCTGGCCCGTGTTCTGGTATTCTGGCCCGTGTTCTGGTATACCGGCCCGTGTTCTGGTATACCGGCCCGTGTTCTGTTATACCGGCCCGTGTTCTGGTGTTCTGGCCCGTGTTCTGGTATTCCAGCCCGTGTTCTGGCCCGTGTTCTGGTATACCGGCCCGTGTTCTGGTTTTCCGGCCCGTGTTCTGGTATCCCGGCCCGTGTTGTGGTATACCGGCCCGTGTTCCGTCTCTGGAACACTCTGACAGCGGCGTTAATTAGTCCTGCGCTCCCTGAAGGCGCCGCCACCTGTCACTGTCGTCTCCGTCAGACGCTCCTCCAACGCGCCGCTGCAGTGGGACGCACACGGGACGCACACGGGACGCACACGGGACGCACACGGGACGCACACGGGACGCCGGGGGGAACCGGCGCCACCCGGGGACGGGGAGGAGCGGCGCGTGCGGCTGCTTTACGCCGGATTAGCTCCTTTTATAGGAAACAAATCTGTTTTTCTCATTTAAGACGCTGTGAAGTCAGACACACGGAGAAAATCACCAGGCTTCAGTTTATCTTTCTTACGCCGTTTATCCTCCAACATGTCTGTGTGTTTCCCACGCTTATTCATTCACAAATACTCACATGTTTGGTATCCACGTGTAGCAGGAAAGGCTGAGATGACTCTGTAATCCTAATACGGGCATTTCCTGTGTGGGCGACGGCAGCGGCTAAAGACGGGAGACACACAGGGATAAACTTTAGGGCTGTTTCCTCCAATTTAAGGCTTTTATTTTGAAAACAGCAGAAATTTAAGGCTTTTATTTTGGAAACAGCAGAAATTTAAGGCTTTTATTTTGAAAAATGCACCAATTTAAGGCTTTTATTTTGGAAACAGCACAAATTTAAGGCTTTTATTTTGAAAAATGCACCAATTTAAGGCTTTTATTTTGGAAACAGCACAAATTTAAGGCTTTTATTTTGAAAACAGCAGAAATTTAAGGCTTTTATTTTGAAAACAGCACAAATTTAAGGCTTTTATTTTGAAAACACAACAAATTTAAAGCTTTTATTTTGGAAACAGCACAAATTTAAGGCTTTTATTTTGGAAACAGCACAAATTTAAGGCTTTTATTTTGGAAAACGCTTGAATTTAAGGCTTTTATTTTGGAAAAAGCTTGAATTTAAAGCTTTTATTTTGGAAAAAGCTAAAATTTAAGGCTTTTATTTTGAAAAAAGCTCGAATTTAAGGCTTTTATTTTGAAAACAGCAGGAATTTAAGGCTTTTATTTTGGAAACAGCTCAAATTTAAGGCTTTTATTTTGAAAAATGCTCAAATTTAAGGCTTTTATTTTGAAAAAAGCTCGAATTTAAGGCTTTTATTTTGAAAACAGCAGAAATTTAAGGCTTTTATTTTGAAAACAGCACATATCTAAGGCTTTTATTTTGAAAACAGCACAAATTTAAGGCTTTTATTTTGAAAACAGCAGAAATTTAAGGCTTTTATTTTGGAAACAGCAGAAATTTAAGGCTTTTATTTTGGAAAAAGCTCAAATTTAAGGCTTTTATTTTGGAAACACAACAAATTTAAGGCTTTTATTTTGGAAACAGCACAAATTTAAGGCTTTTATTTTGGAAACAGCACAAATTTAAGGCTTTTATTTTGAAAACAGCACAAATTTAAGGCTTTTATTTTTAAAACAGCAGAAATTTAAGGCTTTTATTTTGAAAACAGCTCAAATTTAAGGCTTTTATTTTGGAAACAGCTCAAATTTAAGGCTTTTATTTTGAAAAATGCACCAATTTAAGGCTTTTATTTTGGAAACAGCAGAAATTTAAGGCTTTTATTTTGAAAAATGCACCAATTTAAGGCTTTTATTTTGGAAACAGCAGAAATTTAAGGCTTTTATTTTGGAAACAGCACAAATTTAAGGCTTTTATTTTGAAAAATGCTCAAATTTAAGGCTTTTATTTTTAAAACAGCAGAAATTTAAAGCTTTTATTTTGAAAAATGCACCAATTTAATGCTTTTATTTTGGAAACAGCAGAAATTTAAGGCTTTTATTTTGAAAAATGCACCAATTTAATGCTTTTATTTTGGAAACAGCACAAATTTAAGGCTTTTATTTTGAAAACAGCACAAATTTAAGGCTTTTATTTTTAAAACAGCAGAAATTTAAAGCTTTTATTTTTAAAACAGCAGAAATTTAAGGCTTTTATTTTGAAAACAGCTCAAATTTAAGGCTTTTATTTTGGAAACAGCTCAAATTTAAGGCTTTTATTTTGAAAAATGCACCAATTTAAGGCTTTTATTTTGGAAACAGCAGAAATTTAAGGCTTTTATTTTGAAAAATGCACCAATTTAAGGCTTTTATTTTGGAAACAGCAGAAATTTAAGGCTTTTATTTTGGAAACAGCACAAATTTAAGGCTTTTATTTTGAAAAATGCTCAAATTTAAGGCTTTTATTTTGAAAAAAGCTCGAATTTAAGGCTTTTATTTTGAAAAATGCTCAAATTTAAGGCTTTTATTTTGAAAAAAGCTCGAATTTAAGGCTTTTATTTTGAAAAATGCTCAAATTTAAGGCTTTTATTTTGGAAACAGCACAAATTTAAGGCTTTTATTTTGAAAAATGCTCAAATTTAAGGCTTTTATTTTGAAAAAAGCTCGAATTTAAGGCTTTTATTTTGAAAAATGCTCAAATTTAAGGCTTTTATTTTGAAAAAAGCTCGAATTTAAGGCTTTTATTTTGAAAAATGCTCAAATTTAAGGCTTTTATTTTGAAAAAAGCTCAAATTTAAAGCTTTTATTTTGAAAACAGCAGAAATTTAAGGCTTTTATTTTGAAAACAGCAGAAATTTAAGGCTTTTATTTTGGAAACAGCTCAAATTTAAGGCTTTTATTTTGAAAACAGCTCAAATTTAAGGCTTTTATTTTGGAAACAGCACAAATTTAAGGCTTTTATTTTGAAAAAAGCTCAAATTTAAGGTTTTTATTTTGAAAACAGCTCAAATTTAAGGCTTTTATTTTGAAAACAGTTCAAATTTAAGGTTTTTATTTTGAAAACAGCAGAAATTTAAGGCTTTTGTTTTGAAAACAGCACACATTTAAGGCTTTTATTTTGAAAACAGCACCAATTTAAGGCTTTTATTTTGAAACAGCACAAATGTGTGGGAGACAGCAGTGCCTAATAAGACGGGAGACACACAGGCGCATGTGCAGACAAAGAGACTGGGTTTATACTGGTTTATACTGGTTTTGACCTGGATTTGACCTGGTTTTGACCTGGTTTTGACCTGGTTTGACCTGGATTTGACCTGGTTTATACTGGTTTATACTCGTTTATACTGGTTTTGACCTGGTTTACTCTAACCATAAGGAATAGGTGAACATTAAAGGGTTAATAACATAGATGTAAAATATAGAAACATGGCCATAAATGAGACCAAACCGTCTAAACCAGAATGACCTGAATGAGTCCAAGAGCAGAACGTGTGACATTTCTCTCTCAAATGCAGAGGAGAAACATCAGAACGACTCGAGTAAGTTCAGAAGCTCCTCCTCAGTCCAGAGCTCGGTTCAGGTGGATCCCTGAGCAGGAGGTGCTCGGGCTGTAAATGACACAGTTTGTTTTTCAGATGGTTCTCGTTGTAGACCTCTCCCTGTGCTCCTGCTCCTGCTCCTGCTCCTGCTCCTGCTCCTGCTCCTGCTCCTGCTCCTGCTCCTGCTCCTGCTCCTGCTCCTGCTCCTGCTCCTGCTCCTGCTCCTTCCTGAACTCTGATACTTTACACAGTTGTGCTTCTCGAGCCGCTTCTGACCCACGTTTCCCGTTTCCGACAGCGTGATCGGACACACCGAGTCCTACACCAAACTGTGCTGCAAAGGCTTCTGCATCGACATCCTCAAGAAGCTCTCCAAGAACATCAAGTTCTCCTACGACCTCTACCTGGTCACCAACGGCAAGCACGGCAAGCTGGTCCGAGGCATCTGGAACGGCATGATCGGAGAGGTACTACAAGGACTACTACTACAAGTACTACTACTACTACTACAAGTACTACTGCTACTGCTACTACTACTACTACAAGTACTACTACTACAAGTACTACTACTGCCATAACTACTACTACTGCTGCTACTACTGCTGCTGCTGCTACTACTGCTACTGCTGCTACTACTGCTGCTGCTACTGCTACTACTACTGCTGCTATAACTACTACTGCTACTGCTGCTACTACTGCTACTACTGCTACTGCTACTGCTACTGCTACTGCTACTGCTACTACTACTGCT